>NW_024581078.1:1390136-1462225 GCF_017639235.1 Corvus kubaryi
ATCCCCTGGGCCCTGTGGGATTCCCTCCTGCTCCGTGTGGATCCCCTGGGCCCTGTGGGATTCCCGCCTGCTCCGTGTGGATCCCCTGGGATCCTGTGGGATCCTCTGTGCCCCGGAGGACTCGTGCGGGCCCCGGGCGATTCCCGCCCGCTCCGTGCAGATTTCTCTGGAATTCCCGGTGCCGGGAGAGCCGGGGGAGGAATTTGGGATTTTGCACCATAAAGCCTCTGTTTTGTTTTCAGCATTCTTCCATGCTGGGCAGTGTTTTTGGGGACTCCTATTATGAGCAGCAGATGACAGCTAGGCAGGCTAATGCCCTCTCCCACCAGGTGAGCAAATTCATCTCGGGCCTGGCTCGGCCTCTCCCACATCAAATTAATGCCAGTTAATTCCCAGTTAATTTTCTGTCACGTCCCCGTTCTGTCCATGTAGAGTTTTCCTTCTTTTTGTTTGTGTTACTCAGCAGTTTCTTGTTTTGTTTGGTTTTTCCCCCTCCTCACTCTCTGTCCTCCCACTCCCACGTAGGTGTTTAAAATGTTCTGCCAAAAAAAAATAAAAGGGAAAGCAATTAAAAAAAAAATAATAAGAATAATGAAGCTTTTAAAAGTGAAAATAATGTCAGGCAGCTTTGAAAAGGGAAAAGAGTGAAAAGAAAATGTTAAAGCAGTGAAAATCAGCTTGAAAAAGGAAACATAAGGTAGTTTGGAAGAGGAAAAATAGTGAGAATTTTAAAATGGAAATGAGCTTTAAAAGGGAAAAATAATGAAATTTGAAAGAGGAAAAATACTGAAAAAGAAATTTTAAAATAATGAAAATTCATTTTAAGAAGGAAAAATAAGGAGACGGAATAAGGAGAAGTAATGACAACTTTAAAAGGGATAAGCAATAAAATTTGAAAGGAAAAAGAATGAAAATATATTTTAAAATAATGAGAATGAGCTTTGAAAAGACATTTTTTAAATAATGAAAAGAAATTTTTAAAATAATGAATTTTTTAAAATAATGCAAATGTTGCAAATTAAAATAATGAAATTAAATTCTAAAATGACAAACCAAAATCTTTAAAAGAATGAAAATAAATTGGACAAAATTTAAAACACCGAAAAAAATTTAAAATTAAACATCATGGAAATACATTGAAAAATTAAAATCATTAAATATTTCCAGCTCCACATTTGTGGCTAGAATTGCAGTTGGGAAGGAGTCAGTTGTAGGTGATTGACTCCAGAGTTTGGGAATAATCCATGGCTGGTTTTATTTGGGAATAGTCAGAGCCTCCCTTGGTTTGGCCGACCAGAGCACGGATTCATTAAATTATGGAATACTTAAACCAGGAATGTGTCCAGAGAGGGAATTCTGGTGGGCAGAGACCTCAGGGCGAGCCTGAACTCCCTTTCTTTTCCTTTAAAACCTCCCTTTTCTTTCGTTCTCCTGATTCCCACGGCCCAGTTTGATTTGTGCATCTTCCTCCCCCTCCTCCGAATTGGGCAGGAAATATCCCGGGAAGCTCAGGGCCAACAGCCCCTCTTTGAGCACCAAAGCTAAAGATGAATTTGTTTGCCTGTCTCTCGTCCCGTCCTCGAGCCGTGTCCGTTGTCCCCGCTGTCCTTCCCGAGGTTGGGATTTAACAATTCCCGTGTTGCTCTGCAGCTGGAGCAGTTCAACATGATCGAGAACGCCATCAGCTCCAACAGCCTGTACAGCCCCTGCTCCACCCTCAACTACTCCCAGGCTGCCATGATGGGACTGACGGGCAGCCACGGCAGCCTGCAGGACTCGCAGCAGCTCAACTACTCCAGCCACGGCAACATCCCCAACATCATCCTGACAGGTAACTCCGGCCTGGGAATGCCGTTCCCAGGGGGGCACCGGGCCCTGTGGTGTTGGTGGCAGAGGGAAGAGGTTGTCCTGCTCCTCACCTGGGGCACCTCGGGAGATCTGAAGCTGTTGGAGTGTCCAAAGTTGGGATTCAGGGATGGGAAAAGGTCTTGACACTCAGGAGGAGACTGAGGGAGACTCTGTGGGTTCTGTAGCTCCTCCCGTGGGGCAGCTCCGATCTCTGGGAGCAGGGACAGGACCCAGGGAGCAGCTGGAGCTGTGTCAGGGGGTTGGGATGGAAAGCAGGGAAAGGTTCTTTCCCCCTGAGGGTGCTGGGCACTGCCCAGGCTCCCCAGGGAATGGTCCTGGCCCTGAGGCTTCCAGAGCTCCAGGAGCCTTTGGACACCACTCTGGGACAGGGCGGGATTGTTGGGGTGTCGGTGCACGGCCAGGAGCTGCATTCCATGATCCTTGTGAGTCCCTCCCAGCTCAGGATATTCCATGATCCCGGCCTTGGGGTTTCTCTCTGTTGAGCCAAGAAAGGAAAAGGGGATTGTTGCTGTTGAGGGGTTTGTTCACCTGAGCCACGGTGCCAGTCCAGGTGTGTCCCAGTGTCCCCCTCACCTGGAATCCCAGCACACAGGTAGAGCACCAGTTTTCCTATGGATTTTCCCTGGCTCTGAATTCCCTGGATCCTCTGCCGCAGCGAGAAGCTGTGAGAGCCAAACTCCTTCCCCTGCTCAGCCCGAGCTGGCCAGCAAAGGGTTGGAGTGTCACATATGGTGGCCAGTCTGGTCACAGCAGGATTTTGGAAACAATCTCTGCCCAGGGATACTGTGGCTGCAGCCAGGGATTGCTGGTGGGAATGCTGGAAATGGAGGTTACTCCTCCTAAAGCTGAGGGAGAGAAAAGGGACTCGAGTGACACCAAACATCCAGACACGAATTTTGGGTTGCATTTGGTGGTTTGGAGATGCTGAGAGGAGCCTGAAATCTGGAGGAGGATGGATGTTATTTACCTGAGAGCTCCATAAATGTTCCCAGGGTTTTTGGGAGCTGTTTGATGACTTCCAGACCGGTGTTTGTCCGAGTGACCCCCTGTGTGTTCTTCTCCCCGCAGTGACAGGAGAATCCCCCCCCAGCTTATCAAAAGAACTGACCAGCTCCTTGGCGGGAGTGGGGGACGTCAGCTTCGACACGGATTCCCAGTTCCCTCTGGATGAACTCAAAATTGACCCTTTGACCTTGGATGGACTGCACATGCTCAACGACCCCGACATGGTCCTCACCGACCCCGCCACAGAGGACACGTTCCGGATGGACCGGCTGTGACTCCGGCCGGGCTCTTGCGGAGGATCCGTCCCGGAGGATCCGTCCCGGAGGATCCGTCCCGGAGGATCAGCCGGAGCAGCTGCTCCGTGTCCCCCTGTACAATGAGTAACCACAGCTTGTTGTTCTGAGCTTGCCGCGCTGCCGAGCCCCCGTCCCCGTGGCGCCCAGCGATGTCACCCCCGAGCCGCTCGTTGCCGTCCAGCAGTAAGGAGTTTCCCGGTTTTCCAGTTTTCCGTTGGCCTTTTCCTCTCCAGAGCCCCCCTTTCCCCCACCAAAGCCCCGGCGGGACGCTGTCCATGTCTCTTTGCACTAGAGAAGGGGTTTGGGCAGCTGAGGAAGGGCAGGAGATGCTGGCGAACACCGAAATTTGGGGCTGGAGGGGCGAGCCCCGGCTGTGCCCCCTCCTCTCTCCCGGAGTGGGAAGCAAATCCCTGCATTGCCACCCCCTGGAATTGTGACTGTGCTTTGTGACACTGTTCCTCCCTCGAGGTATCCCCAGGTGTGTCCCCAACCTCTTGTCCCTCCCTCCTTTCCCAGCAATCCCGGCAAAGCGGAGCCGCCGCCGGCCACCAATCCCAAAAATCCACTTTAAACACTATTTTTTTTCCAAGCTTTTTATGTTTGGTTTTGTTGGTTTGGTTTTTTTTTAAATATATATGTAATATATATCTATTTCTATATATGGCTACATATATAGAGAGCATTTCTGAGCACACATGAAAGTTCTATAATTCATTACTTGATTAGACAGAGGATCAGAACATCTTAAAGCAGCTAAAAAAAAATAGAGACTAACCTGCATAATCCTAATTTTTACTTTGTGAGAGATTCCTGGGCAACAGGAAGGGCATTTCCATAGCAATGCTAGGCTCGTAGAATCATCATTTTTTAATTTTTTTATTCTTATTCATTACTTATTCTGTTACTTATTTATGACTTTTTTGTTTTTGTCGTTGTTGTTGTCATTTCTTTTTTTTTCTTTTTTTATTTAAATATTTGGATATTAGGAAAGTAGCTCAACTACATACAGCCAATGGAAGCACTCTACATAACTCTTGTACAGTACATTTTTTTTGTGGTTTTATTCCAGAAATATATTATATATATTATATATATATAGGTATTTTTAAACTAACTGGAATTTTAAACAGATGTTAAGCAGGAATAAGGGAGCCTAAGGCAAGTTTAGATGTTTTCCTTTGGAATAGGCAAAGTAGAGTGGTTGGAACTTAAAAATTCCTTCATTCACCTGAGGGAAAAAAATCTCTTGCTCCACACAATGACCAGGATTGAATCCTCCAAAATTCTGTTGGATTAAATCGAGAATTGATTGTTCCTGGTGGCCCTGGTGAATATTCTGTGCTGCAAATTAGAAAGATCCCATCCAGATTCCTCAGACTGGGAATTGGGGGTTTCTCTGTGGCCGGATCGATGGCGGTTCCCAGATTTCTGGGAATGAGTGAATTTAAAGGGGCTAATATTCCCTGCCCAGGGCACTGATGGAACATCCTCATTCCACTGGGATCTGCACGGGGACAGCATCTCCCAGCACAGGAAAAGGCAGGAATTAATCAGGAATTAACGTGATTTGGAGTCTTATTAACTAATTAAAAATGTGACCCCCGACGGTGAGCTGCCCCTGGAGAGGGAAGCACTTCCATTCCACCCAGGATTGGGAGCAGCCACGTGGATTTCATTCCCCACACCCTCCCTAAAATCCCATTCCAGTTCCCAGTCCACACCAGCTGTGGTTTGTTCCCCCACAGTTCCCCTTCCCACCCCTTCTGCACCACCTGGATTTGCTTTTTGCCTCCAGACCTGTCCCTTTCTCAGCCCTTCCGAGGAAATCCCAACCCCCAGCACTCCCAATCCCAGGAAGCTTCTCCTTGTTCCTGCTCGGGAGCGGCGCTGGGCTGCTCTTAACGAGTTCCACCGCAATTAATGAGAGTCCTCCTGCAATTAACGGCCTCTCACTGCCCTCCTGAGTTCTCCTGCTCCTAATGAGTTATACTAAGTTTCTGTGTGCTTCCAGAAATCCGTGGGCTGCCGTGCTGAGATTCCTGCCTGCTCTGCTGAGCGGGAGCGGGCTCGGGATCTCCCCAATCCCGGGGCGTCCGCTCACCTTCCGTGCCATTTGTTGACCATTTGCACTAAAAATGTGGAATTTTTTCTTGGCTTCCCTGTGTCTTTTGGGGTTTTTTTGGTTATTTTATTTTATTTTATTTTATTTTATTTTATTTTATTTTATCCTTCCCCATGCCCTCCAGAGGTTTCCCCGCATCTCTTGGCAATGTTTTGGGATTTTTTGGCAGGGTTTGAGCCCGGTAGGACACGCTCACTCCTGGTGGCTGCTTGTTTCAGATCCCTCACGCTTTTTCGGTTTAAGGAGGATAAAAGGCAGCTCAAACAGGAGGAAACCTGGAAAAACCAGGAGGAATTTGGGCCCCAGGTGACTCGGAGCCCTTTGCTGAAGGTACAGTGTGAGCCCAAAGCGCTTCGTGCAGCTCCCGTAGCTCCGGTGGGAATTCCGTGTCGCTCTCCCGTTGGAATGACTCCCGTGCATGTGGCAATCCTTGTCTGTGATGTATTTTTTTAACACCAGAGTCACTTCAGAGCGAAGCATCCGAGCAGGAGCTGAGATTCCTCACTGGAGACTCGGACAGGGAGCTGTGGCTCCGGCTCCTTCCCGGTTTTTTAACTCCGTGTGTAAATAAGAGCTCTTTGTTTCTTACACTTGTAAGTCGACCTTGAAAATGGCCTTAATTTCAAATAACACACCTTGGATGCAGCTGTCACAATGAGGGACCATCCAGCTGAGAGAAATCCAGGTTCTGCTCCCTTGGGAGAGGGGAAGGAGCTGGGATGTCCCCGTGGGAATGCTGTGTGTGCCAGGATGGGCTCCAGCTGTGGGCAGGGAAAAGCTGCTTCTCATCCCGACCCTTTGAGATCCAGGAATTCCAGCAGCTCCTGCCTTTCCCTTCCCCAAGGGGAGCCTTTCACGTGGGAGCTGCCCCAGAGGGATTCCCCCCCCCCTTCTCTCTCCTTAAAATTCCAGTTTTTGTGGCATCAGGCTGATCTGGAAGCAAACACAGAGAAAAGCATGGAGCGGACCCCAAGTGTTCCCAGCACAAATAATCTGCTTTTATTTCAAGTTCAGCACTCCCGTGCTCATTGTGTGGGGCTCCCTCCCTGCAGGTGGGAGCAGAAAGGGAGAACAAGAAAAAATCCCAAGGAGAAAATAGTGTTAATTGCTATTATTGCTGAGTTTGAGTTCAGTGGTGTTGAAGCTGTCTGGTGTCTCCAGGGGTGACTGTCCTACCCTCCCTGCTGAGTGACCCCCCCTCCCTCCGTGTTTTTATATCCATAACGAATTCATTCCCAAATTCCCAAGCTAGACTGTTGCATTTGCCAATACAATGGGGAAGAACAGGAATAAACCCTCGGTGCATCCAAAACTGTGATTTTTTTCCAGAAGCAAACCCAGCCCTGGTGCTGTGGGGGGGGTGGAGGGAGGCTCTTTTCCCTCTTTTCCCTCTTTTCCCTCTTTTCCCTCTTTTCCCTCTTTTCCCTCTTTTCCCTCTTTTCCCTGTACATAGATTTTCCCTCGGCGTTCCCGCCCCGCTGGCTCCGCACCGGCCGCATGCGTGACCCGGGCCCGGCTCCCACGGCTTCTGCATGGCAGGGAGCGCTTGCCAGCCGCCCCCCCTGTGCCCCCTGTCCCCCACACTCGGCCCGGGCTGGGCTCTGCCCCCTGGGCTTAATTTCCATTTTCAAGAGGGGAAAACGTTTCCAGAAACAGCCGCGGAATCAGTTCGGGAATTGTTCGTTCCTTGCGTGTTCCACGACCTCCTCGGAGGTTTCATGAATTCTTTGGTTAATCCATTTTTAAGAGCGCTCATGGATGAGCCTTCAGCTCAGAGGAGGTTGGGTTTGGTGATCCTGGAGGTCTTTTCCAGCCTTGGTTTGGTTGTTCCTGTCCAACCTTGATTTCATAATTCTCTTCCACCCTTAATTTGGTGATTCTTTTCCAGCCTTGATTCAGATTCTTTTCCCACCTCGATTCAGTGATTCTTTTGCAGCCCTGATTCAGTGGCTCTTTCCCAACCTCAGTTCCATGATTCCAAGAGCAAAAGCTGCCCCAAGTTCACCTAAAAGCAGCTCCTGAGAATGTCCAAAACCACTTACATTTCCCTCAAAACCGAACTCTCGGTCCTAAAAACTTGGATCAACAATTAAGGAAAGACCCTGGAAACCCCCTCTGGACACGAAGGAAGCAGGAAGGCCCCTCCTCCCCCCGTAGATCCCGACCTTGGCTGTTTTTTTTCGGGAGAAACCCCAAAACCAGCGCGTTTATTCCTCGGAGCAACGGCCCCCCCGTCACTGTGATGGCAATGTGAAAGCGCAGGTAGCCTTTGTTACGTGTGTCTGTCCTTTTTAAAAAACAACCAGGAAAACAACAAAAAAAAAACCACCCCAAAACACCTCCCTCCCTCTTAGAATTGAACTTTGTAGTGTTCCTGTTCTTTGTATTTTGAGTTGCATCTTATTTATACGGCGCAGTGTAGGCATGGATTGCATGTCGGTTTTCTATGCGGGCACCACGACATTCTGACTGTGTATTATAAATCATTTTTACCTTTTTAAACAGGAAAAAAAAAAAACACCCAACAAAACAAAACAACAACAAAAAAAAAAACAACACAACAAAATCATTGTGTGGAATTTCTATACTGCAAAGCCAAACACTACATGGAGTCCTCTCTTGGTTTGTGTTATTTATTTTCCGAGGCGGTCGGGGCGGGCGGGGGGCGGGCGGAGCCATGTGTGCGTTGCCTTATGTGGGCTTGACCAATTTTATCAAAATAAAGGCCTAAAGGGGTAAAATCCGCTGGCTCTTTTCTTCAGGGGGTGGAGGGATGGGATGGGAAAGCGTGGGGAAAAAAAGGGAGAGAATCCCAAACGCAGCTAGGCCGTGTGGGAATTAATCTTGGGAGTAAAGAGCAGAGGTTTGAGTTCGAATCCTACAATTCCAGCCCTGCAATCCTGGAATATCCCTTGTTGGAAGGAACCCACAGGGATCCTCATCCCAGGACACCCCAAGGACCCCATGATCCCGGAATAGCTGGGCTTGGAAGGGCCCTCTGGAGATCCCCCAGTGCAACCCCTGCCCACCCGGAGCAGGGACACAGGAGCGTGTCCAGGTGGGTTTGGGATGTCCCCAGGGCCTCCCTGGAGCTGTTCCAGGCTCTGCCACCTCCATAGAAAGTTCTCCCCATGTGGAGGTGGAACTTCCACCCCGTGCCTGGGAGCGTTGTCCGAACGCTCTGGAGCCGTGGTGGCCTTGGGGACAGGGACAGGCAGCTCTGAGGGACTGGCCGTGCTGGTGGCTTCGGGTCAGGCCTAAAATTGTTGGATTTTAACGTCCTTTGGGTCAAGTTTTGGTGTTTTCCTTCATTCCGTGTGCTGGTGAGTTGGGATGGAGCCACCTTGGAGCTGGGAGTTGGACATGGGGTGGTTCTGTCTTGGGGTCTTTGATCTCCCTGCCCGGTGTCCCAGCCCCTGAGGGGACAAGGGACACTCCCAGGGGAATCCACCCTGATGTCACCTCCTGGTCCAGGTGAGCCACTGGAGAATCCTCCAGCCCATAATTCCAGACACAGAGCTGGGGTTGCTCCATGTGGCTGCTTGAACATTCCCAGGGATTCCTCAATCCTGCTCCTCCCCACTGTGGCTTAGGGAAAGAAAAGGGATCAAAGTCTCCATTCTAAACCCAAGAATGGTTTCTGTCACTGGAGTTGTAAAATTTCTGAAGGAAAAACCAACGGGCTTGAACTTGCTCATAGAAATTGAGTTGAATTATGCCATAGAAAGGGAATTTTTGGAATTCAACCAGATCTCTCCTGTGTGTCCAGCAGGAAAAGCCCTTCCCAAATATCCTGGCTTCTGTTTGATGTCACCTGTGAGAGGAAAAGGTTCAGTTTGGCTCAAATTTGCAATTTTTAAGGTATTAAATGAGGAGATAGAGGTGATGTTTCCGCCCTTGCAGAGATGTCGGATATTGGAGTTCTGTGATGTTTGTGGGGTGAAGTTTTGGGGGGTTTAAGGCTCATTAAACCAAACCTTGTTGGATCCTGAGTGTTCTGGCAGGAGCAGCGGCGCAGTCGGAGGGGCCGGGGTGGGGCAGCATCCCCTGGACACATCCACAGCCCTGGGGCACCGTAAAACCCAGACAAAACAGGGCAGGAGGCTCTGGGGGTTGTTTTGGGGAGGAATCAGACACAACTTGGAGCTCTTCCTGACCTTTTGGGAGCCCCATCCCTGACCGGATTCCCTGTGGAAGGGGGAATGAAGGTGTTTCCTGAAGGGGAGCTTTGATTTTATCCAACCCAACCCAGCAGAGTCTCTGACTCAGTGGCAGCTGACCCCGACCTGGTGGAGGGTGTTGAGCTTGGGGAAAAAAAACCAAAATGATGCATTTTCAGCCTCAAAAATGCTGCTCTGGACAAGCAAAACCTTTTCTATTCAGACAATTTGTGTGTGATTTCACTGATTTATGCAAACAAACCCTGCTTGGTGCAGCAGCAGGGGCACAGAAATGCAGGAAAAGTCCCTGCTCCAGCAAAGGTTTATTTATTGTGTTTTTGTCTGGGTAAAGTGGAAAACTGACGTTGGCTTTAAGTGTTTGCAGCCAGGCCTGATGTGAAAACGCAGCTCAGCTCCGTGTACATCCTTTCCCACCTTTATTTTTTTTGTGTGTGAATGCTTCTGTCTTTGTATCTTTGCATTCTTTGTAAAGGAAATGGAATAAAATTCAAATGTTTTTGCCTCTGGCTGCTCGGCTTTTTCTGTTTCATTTGTTGTTGGTTTGGGGGGGGGTTCAGTGTCCATAAGGAAACGGCAAAATCAGATTATTTTGGTTGAAAACTGAACTGGGGACTCTTCAAGAGGAAACTGCAGCTGCTCTAAAACATGGTGAGGTCTGAATTTAAACTGTCCCCGAAACACTCCCTGAGTTCTGAGGTCTCTTGGTGGCAGCTCTGCTTCACTTCAGCTTTGGGGCTCCCTGGGGTGGGGATTCTGGGGGAGTTGGTGGATTTTGAAAGAAAAAATGAGAATTTCAGAGCCCAGAGCTGCCTGGTGAGAGGGTTTTACACGTGGCCTTGAACAGGCGGAGCTCTCACCCAGGAGATGGGTGGGAGAGGGAGGTTCTTGAGGAAAAGGTGCCTCCTTGCATTGGCACTTCCAAGGAAATTCCCAATGCAGCCCAGGGCTCTCTCAGCCCCACCGAGCTCAGCCCTGGAGGGTTCCTCCCTTCCACATCTGCAAGGGAAAAGCTTCAGAAGAGGGGAAAGGACACACATGTGACCAAGGAGAAATCTAGAATTTATTATCCAACATTCCAAGTGTTTATTATCCAACATTCCAGAACAAAGATACTCTCCTTAAAGTGCTTTTTTATTTATTAAAATGAGCAACTTGTACCGAGGCTGCTCCGCGCGTCCTTCTCAGACTCGTGCTGGGTTTGCTTTGCAGCAGGTCTCGAAAAGGAAAACAACATTCACACTCAGGAGCCTTGGAGTAGGGGAAAGATTCCTGGGAATCATCCACGCCAAACTTCCTCCAACCATCCCAGCTGCTGCAGGGAGCTTCCAGCACAGCCGCGAGCTGGGGCTTGCAGCAGCTCGGGCTTCTGGTCACACTCCCTGTCTCCACCTCTGCCCTTCCCAGAGGATTTGTGGAGCGTTTTAAGGGATTTGCTGTTGGGGAAGAGGAGCTGGAGGCTGTGAGGGTGCAGTGGGAGGTGCTGACAGTTCTTGGGGCAGGATTCCAGAGCAGCAGCAAGCACGGTTTGGGAAGCAGGTTGGGCTGGAGGGACACTCCACGGGGATTAGTCCTGCTGGACCCGGAACGTCTCGTAGTCCTCTGGGATGGTGTCTGAGGATCGAAGCAAAGAGAGATCAGGAGCAGGAACAGCAGGGAAAATGGACTCAGCTCCTGTTTGCTGCCCCATTCCCGTGGCTGTGCAGGTGTCCAAGTGAACAACTGGAAAATGGGAAAGAACTCCATGTTTGCTTTGCCAAGCTCACCGTTGCAGCGGTAACGGAGGTTGGACCAGATGATGTTCTCCTGGGAGAAGCAGAAGACCCCGAGGCGTCCCCCTCTCATGGTGGTGTCCAGGACAACTCCGGTGTCTGCCACGACCTCAGAGCCTTCGTAGAACCGAGCCCTGGAGGGGAACAGGGCAGGGACTGAGCAGGAGCTCCCCAGGCCTCCTGGATGCTCCATCCCCGGGAGAGTCCAAGGCCAGGTTGGAGCAGCCTGGGATAGTGGAATCCCTGCCCATGGCAAGGTTGGAACTGGACGAGTTCCCTCCCAAACCCATTCTGGGATTCCCTGAGGCTGATTTTCCCAGTGGGAATTGTCCTGCCTGGAGCTGAGGGCAGGGGAGGGCAGAGCCTCACCTGATGTAGCCGACCTGGGGCCGGTGCTGCAGGAACCAGCGGTAGGAGGTCTTGTCCTTCCAGCCGGAATTCCGGGGGTCTTTCCAGAGCAGCTTCACCTGGTCCGTGGTGTCTCCCGTGTGCCACAGGGAATTCCGGAGGTACTCCCCAGGGCCGGTTTTGGATTTCACTGCCTGGGACAGAGCAGAGCCTGGTCAGTGTGTGCAGAAAGGATTCACTACAGCTGCTTCTGCCAAGGCAAAAATCCACCAAGGAATTCCTGCTCCGGAGTTCCTTTACCTTCAGCTGAATTCCAGGCTCTGCCACTGCCCGGAAGGGGTTTGCCTGCCAGTAGGTCTGCTCCATCTGCTTCCACATGACCACGTAGAAGCTGGAGCTGTCCTGGTACCCGAATATGAACCCGGCGTAGTCGTCGTCCGTGGCCGTGTTGACGTGGAAGGTGCCCTCGAAGTCCACCCCGTTAAAGGCTGTGTACCCTGTCAGGGGCAGGAGAACAGAGACTCTGCATTCCAGGACTAAACAGACCCAGGACTGCATCTATTTATAAGATCTCTTCCAGCTGGGGAGATGGATTTTGCCAAGGGGAATCTGGACTCTGAGACTACAGGGAACAGTGGATGGATCATTAAGCAGTGGCCAATCAAAGCTGCGCCAAGTGATGATTTTCCAGTGGGAAAAGGTAAATTCCTCACCTACTGCCAGGCCAGGATCGCTGTTCATGGTCTGGACAATCTCCATGCCCTGGAAGGAGGAATTGTGACTCGTTACTGCAGTTCCAGACACACCAAATTCCCTCTTGTGCTGCTCCGGGGCTGCGACTCTGGGATTTGGGCACTGCAGAACCACGGAGGCTGCGGAGTCTTTTAGGGAAAACCATCCAGGATTGTTCCCAGCTGGAGCTCTCCCCTACCTGGTTGAGGACGATCCAGTTGGGGTCGATCTGAGCGTCCCCCTCGGGGTCCAGCACCACGGTCTGGAAGGCCCTGAAGTCGGTGAGCGTCACCTCGGCGTTCTCGGGGCAGACGTCGATCCTGTCGATCACCATGTCCCTGTCGAAGTCGTCCTCACACAGGTTCCCCACGCCGTCCCCTGGGCACGAGGAGGAGGAGGAGAAGGAACGAGCCTGGAGCAGCTGCTCCTGCCCTTTGCTCTGGGTTTGCTCAGCCTCGGGCAGCACCAGGAGCTGCTCAGAGCTGGGACACCCCGAGGAGCTGCAGAGAAACCCCTCAAACCACAGACACGTCTGGAAGAGAGAACCTGATCCCAAACACGATCCCAAACATGATCCCAAACATGATCCCAAACATGATCCTGATGCTGGGGTTGAGGAGATCTGCAAGTGCCACAGGCCTGGCTCGAGTCAGTCCCGAGGAAACCCAAATCCCTGTAGATTCCAGAGCTCGCAGCGACCCCAGGAACCCCCAAGGAGCCCCCACACGGATGCATCCCTCACCATCGGAGTCCTCCTGGCCGGGGTTGGGGACCAGCCTGCAGTTGTCGGGGCCGGGGGGCCTCAGATCCGGGATCCCGTCGTCGTCGTCGTCGTCGTCACACTCGTCCCCCAGCCCATCGTTGTCCGTGTCCAGCTGGGAGCTGTTGGGCACTGTGGGGCAGTTATCCCGGGAATCCTGGTGCCCGTCCCCATCACTGCAGAGACAGGGCCAGGGCCAGGGACACGTTAGCCACGGCCACCAGCACAGAAAACCTTCCCAGGGGCTGGGATCCTCGGCAGGAGCAGCAGGATCGGGGATTTCGGCCTTCAAGGTATTTGTCACACCAAGAAAAGGTCAGGAATATTCCTGCTGGAATGTGTGGACAGCTCTGGGAATGGTCCTTACTTCCAGTGGTCACTTTTTTTGAAGACAATTCCACCTCTAAACCTTCCTTTTTTAATGGGATAAGGCCAGGCCAGGTTGTCACAGCCCCTTTTTTCCCCTTCATCCCCAGGATTTCATACAAATAAATGGAATTTTGAATTTTTACAGCAAGGTCTCACCTGTCCTGGTTGGTGTCACAGACATCTCCCACCAGATCGTGGTCGGTGTCTTTCTAGAAAGATAAAGGAAGAATAATTTAAATTTTCCAGAGATCAAGAGCAGGAATAGGGAACAGAGCTGCCAACAGCAGGAGAGTTTCTGTGGGATTTTTGGGGGGGATTCTGAGGAATTCCAGCACTGGGACAGGGCAGGAAGGGAGAGCCCAGGGTGCCAAACTTCCTCCCTGGCTGCCGTTTGCTCCCGAGGGAATTTCCTTCTGTGCCACAGGAGGGTGGCAGCTGGAATTGTCACCTGGGCAGGTGACACAGGCACTGTTGGGGTGACAGGAATGACCCTGTAGGACTGAAACTGGGAGGGTTCTGTACCTGGTCAGGGTTGCTGAGGGTGGGGCAGCTGTCACAGGCGTCCCCCACGCCGTCCCCGTCCCTGTCCCTCTGGTCAGGGTTGGGCACTCTCCTGCAGTTGTCCATGGGGTTTTTGATCCCTGGAAAACAGGGCAGAGTGGGTCCACAAAAACCCAGAATTCACAGATAAAGCAGCAATTTCAGGATTTGGGGATGGTGTTTGTTGAGCTCCCCCTGAGCAGGGGTGGAACCAGCCCTGGGCTGTCCCACACGGGGTGTCACCAGGAGCAGCACAGGGAACATGAGGTTCCCAAGAAAGCTGTGGCTGCCCCGGCCCTGGAAGTGTCCCAGGCCAGGCTGGAGCAGCTTGGCAGGACCCATCCGTACCCAAACAGCCCTGGATGCACTGGGAATTCTCTGTCAGTAACTCCCCGTGGCTGGGGCCAGCAGCAGTGGGGATTCCTGGCTGCTGGGAGCAGCTTTTGTGCAAATCGTGACCAGCTCAGTTTCCAAAGCCAGCCAGGTTCGTGTCCACCCCAGGGGACAGCCCTGACACCCCCAGCCTCAAGCCAGGAGCTGCTGGCAGCTTGGATATTCCCAAATGTCTCCCTTGAAATGCAGCACCAGGCAGCCAGGATGAGGCTGGGTGTGATTGTGGGCAATAAAAGGGATAATAAATGAAAGGTTGTGAGCACCACCCTGTGACAGAGCTGAGCTCCAGGACACGGGGACTGCCCAGTCTGTCACCCCAGGAACCGAGCTGTGCCTGATCCCAGCAGGAATCAGTCTGGAACGTGTCTGGATCTCGGCTCTCACCGTCCCCATCCATGTCATCGTCACACTCGTCGCCCTTCCCGTCGCCATCGATGTCCTTCTGGTCGTTGTTCTTCACCTGCCGGCAGTTGTCACACGCGTCCCCAAAGTTGTCCTTGTCGGCGTTGCGCTGGTCCGTGTTCCTCGTGTACACGCAGTTGTCCTGCAGAGGGACAGGGACACGGGCTGGGGACACCAGCACCTCCTCAGGGCGTCCCCAGCCAGGCCTCACTGAGGACAGGCTCCCCAATTCCCAGCGCTTGTGAGCCCAGATGTTTCTCTGCCTGGTTTTAGATCCTCAGAGCATCCAGACCAAGGCCTCTAAATTCCCACTGGAGCCTCTGAATTCCCACTGGGACCTCTGAATTCCCACTGGGACCTCTGAATTCCCACTGCTGCTTTGGGAAGGGCAGCACAACTCGAACCTCAGCGTTCGGGATCCCGTCTCCGTCGGCATCGTCGTCGCAGGCGTCTCCGATCCCGTCCCTGTCCGCATCCTCCTGGCCGGAGTTGGGGACGGTCATGCAGTTATCCTGCGAGGAGAGACACGGGAATGTCACCCAGGCCGAGTTCTGGAGGTCTCAGCAGCACCCGATCCCGTCCTGGATTGAAGTTCCCGATTTCCTGAGGAACGGGAGCCGGCTGCTCTCACCTTGCGGCATTTCCTGTCGGAGCAGCGCTGCTTCTCGTCGGGGATTCCGTCGATGTCCGTGTCCTTCCCGCACACGTAACCGTTCCCTGCCCACCCCACGAGGCACTGGAAGGCAGCAGAGACACAAAATCAGCTCCCCGATGGCCACAGCCCCCCGAAATCCAAGGTTTCACAAGAGGACCGGCACAAAACGCTGCAAATCCGGGGCTGTGAAAGCCCACAGGGAAATAAACGCCTGGGAGAAACATTCCTGGAACTTGGACAGCTCAGATCCAGCTCTCTGCTCGGCGCTGAGGCTGTGAAGAGGCGGCAGCAGGAGTCGGATCTGAGGTTGCTGGATGGATTCTCCCTGCTCAGCTCCAGGGAATTCCGTGCCCGGCAGCGCTTCAGGAAAAACCAAAACCTCAAAGAAGCGGGAGCGGATCGGAGGTGCCGGAGCAGCCCAGGGAGGAGCGGGGGCCGCGGCTCAGGTGCCAGGGACGAGCAGGGCTGGTTTGGGAAGGGCGATCTCCAGGAGAGGGCAGTGGCAGACCCGGGGAGAGGAGCGCGGGATGCGGGAACGCGGAGCGAGCACAGCCCAGGCGCGGGGCTGGGAGCGGAGCCCAGCTGCAGCAGGGTGGGACCAGACCCCAATCTCCATAGGGTGGGACCACCCCCCGGTGCCAGGGCTGGCTGTGGGCAGCCCCCCGCACCTGGCAGGACAGGGAGCCGTCCCTCTCCACGATGCACTCGGCTTTCTCGTGGCACGGGCTGATCTCGCCGTTGGGGCAGCGCCGTGTCCCCGGCGCCGTCTGGCTCCTGCAGCCGCTCAGCTGATCCCCCACAAAGCCCGGCTTACAGGCCCCGCACTTGTAGGATCCCTGCAGGGATAAACGGGGAGGAACTCGAACGCAAATCCCGGCAAATCTCTGCTGCAGCCCTTCCTCGGCAGCTGGGTTTGCCACGGGGAATGGGGAGCCTGGGAAAAGAGATCCACGAGGATCTCCAGGAATGTCAGGGAATCCTGGAATGGTTTGGGATGGAAGGGATAGTAAAGCTCATCTGGTGCCACTCCTGCCATGGGCAGGGACAGCTTCCACTGTCCCAGGGTGCTCCAGCCTGGCCGTGGACACTTCCATGGATCCAGGGGCAGCCACAGCTGCTCTGGGAATTCCAGCCCAGCCCCTCCCCACCCTCCCAGGGAGGAATTCCTTCCCGATATCCCACCCAAATTCCCCTTTTCCAATGTGAAGCCATTCCCTGTGTCCTGTCCCTCCATGCCTTGTCCCCAGTCCCTCTCCAGCTCTCCTGGAGCCCCTTTAGGCCCTGCAAGGGGCTCGGAGCTCTCCCTGGAGCCTTCTCCTCTCCAGCTGAGCACCCCCAGCTCTCCCAGCCTGGCTCCAGAGGGGCTCTGGCCCTTGGATCCTCTCCATATCCCTGAGGATTTACCCGGGTGTTGATGCAGATGGAGTTTGGGACACAGTTCCTGGCAGCTCCGGTCTCACACTCGTTGATGTCGGTGCACACCTGCCCAGGGAGAACAGGACACGCCTTCACCTTCACCCCAAACCCCAGAACCTGGGCAGGGCCAGGGGCACGAGCAGAGCCCTGGCACACCTCACTAGGCCAGGACAGGTAAGTTTCCCTGCTGACAAGCTTGAGGCAGATGCCAGCAGGACTCCAGACCCCCTTTCCAGAGCCAGCAGAGATTCCAGGCTGGGAACAGAGCTGAGCTCTGAGCTGAGCTGCTGGAATATCCTCCCTATGGAAGGGGGTCCATGGACTTGGAAGCTCAATGGATGCATCCCATGACCAAATACCTGGAGCCTCGAGTGCTCCTTTGTGGGACAGTTATCCCTAAAAACCCCAATCAGCCCAGGCTGTTGGGATTTTGGCTTTCACCTGTCTGGAGCTGTCAGGAAAGCTGGGAGGGGGTGGCAGCAGCTGCGTGAACTCTTCTGTATCCTAGCAGGAAGGGTTCCCATCCCCATCCCCATCCCCATTCCCATCCCCATCCCCATTCCCATCCCTGGGATGGCTCCACAGCCACAGAGGTTGTTGGGATGCTCTGTCCAGCCCCAGTTTGGCACAGGGGAGGTGGCTCTGGGGCTGAGGTGTCCTGGGCACTCTCCTCTCTCCCTGCATTCCCACCAATATATGGAATCACGGAATCCCAGAATGGTTTGGGTTGGGAAGGACCTTTAATCATCCCATTCCCACCCCCAGGGACACCTTCCACTATCCCAGGGTGCTCCAAGCTGGCCTTGGACACTTCCAGGGATGGGAATTCCATCCCAGCCTCTCCCCACTCTCACAGGCAGGAATCCCTTCCACCTTTAGGAATCATCACCTCCCGTTTCCCTCCTGTTTCTTCGAAGACCTTTGAGTCCCAGCTGCAGATGGGAGAGAATTCCCAGTTTCTGAGGGACACGGAACATTCCAGGCCCTTACCTGTTTGTTGGCCCTGGCATAGACCATTCCCACCCCTTCCAGCAGCTGCCCGGTGAAGCCGGGCGGGCAGGGGTCGCAGCGGAAGCCGGGGTTGGTGTTAATGCACTGGACTTTCGGGAAGCAGGGGTTGGCATTGCACTGAAACAAGAGAGAGGGTGCCCAGGGCTGTGCCAGGGGGCAGCTCCAGGGCTGGGGCACGTCCAGCTCACGGATTTTTAGTTTTAAGGAAGGTAAAATCGCCCAGAAGTTCCTCGAGAGCTTCCCCAGCTCGGGTGTCACAAAGCCACTTGCAGATCTAATTCTCCTCAGGTGACACCAGAGCCCGGGCAGGGAGCTGCTCTTGCTTCACATTTTCCTTCCTGGAATCCTCAGAGTCCAGGGAACTGGACAATTCCTCACCCTGGCCTTGAAACACATCAAGAGTTACTTGTTTACCACTCTCTTTCCAAATTTGCTGTGAATGCTTTGCTGTTTGCAACACTTCATTATTTTCCCTGGATTTTTATGCTCTGTGCTGGCTGATGCATCACAGGAATACAGTGGATCCCATATTTTGGACTGACAATCCCAAAATCTCTCATGGAGCCTTCAGCAGGTTTTTAAATTGAAATGCAATTGAGGCTTTGCAAGAGTGGGATAATCAAGTTTAGGAATATGGTTTGGGAAGCACAGAACTCAGGAGCCCTACAAAAAACCAGTGGATGAGCAGAGCTTTGCACACACACAGAGCTTAAAATCGGTGGAAAGCCACATTTCCTAAAAAACCCCACAGTGTCTGCTCAGCAAGGTTTGATTTAGGGCCGAGACAAAGCCCTGTGGTTAAGGTTTGCTGTTTCAAGGATTATTTGGGAAGTGTTTGATCCCGTTCCACACCTAATAAATCTTATCTCCAACAACTCATCAGCACAGGAGGCCGCTCTGCTCTTCCAAACTCCCTTCCCTGTGTGGCACAAACCTAAGGATTTATTCTGTTGGGAGAAATCCCAGCTGGACTGGCCCTAAACCCTCCCTGGGGAGAGCGCGAGGAGGGCCAGGCACAGAATTCCAGCTCCCGCAGGGATTCCAGGACTTTCCCTGACAACCACAGGGCAAACCCTGGAACATTCCAAGGAAATGGGGCCAGTGCTGTGGATTCCAGGCTGCCCCTGGGTGTTTTACCTCGTTGATGTCGGTGCAGTGGGTGCCGTTCCCGGAATACCCGGGGGGACAGGGCCCGCAGCGGAAGCCGGCGCCAGTCTCGGTGCAGGGAACTCCGGGGAAGCAGGGATTGGGGAGGCACCGGTTGAACTGGGTCATGGTGACGACAGGACCTGTCACCTCTGGCCGCATCCCTGCAGGATGAGAGGGGTGGTGAGGGCAGAGCTGGCACTGCCAGCACCTCCCTGGGGTGGGCACAGCTGGGGCATCCCTGCCTGGTCTCTGCCAGGGGTGGAAATGGAGGGAAATCCCTGTTTGGGAATGGAGGGAAATCCCTATTCTGGAAGTGGAGGGAAGTCCCAGGATTATGGTTTAGGTTGGAAGGGACCTTTAGGATCATCAGCTGACAGATTTCTGAGGCAGAGCAGGCAACAAATAAATAAGAAATCCCAGGAGTCATTGATGGTTTGGGCTGAAGGGACCTTCTCATCTGCCACAGCTCATGGCAGAGGGGGAGAAGCAAAGGCTGGGGCTGAAGGGATGGAAAAGAGCCCTGGAGAGAAGGATTTAGGGGATGAGGGGCTCAGAGCCCAGAACCTCCCCAGTCCTGGGCTGATCCCACAGGGTTGGATGGGAAATTGGGAAGGAATTCCTCCCTGGTGACGGTGGGGAGGGGCTGGGATGGAATTCCCAGAGCAGCTGTGGCTGCCCCTGGATCCCTGGAAGTGTCCCAGGCCAGGCTGGAGCGCCCTGGGATAGTGGGAGGTGCCCCTGCCCATGGCAGGAGTGGCACCGGATGATCCTTAAGGTCCCTCCAACCCAAACCATTCCAGGATTCTGGAAGGAAAGAGAAGCTTTTGGAAGCTCCCCCAGCTCCAGCTGCCCTCGAGCCATGGGAGCAGCCCAGGGCACCAATCCCTGTGTGCAGGGGGCCACAAAAAAATTCCCAAATATTGGGAATAACCGGGGCTAACTGTGATCCAGGCTGTTCCCTTTGGGGACAGGGGCACCGCTGGCATTTCCCTCCTTGCTGGCACCCAGAGGGGGCAGCTGAGCAGAGGACTCAGCCCTGGCACTCACCGCAGGCATCGCACTCCATGACCGTGTTCTTCAGGAATGTTATCTCCTTGATCTGGAAGGAAACAACAGCCACGCTGAGCCAGGGGCGGGATTTGGATCCAAGGATTCCCAGCGCCAGCAAAGCATCGTGGCTGGGCCTGCTCAGCTCCCACCCAGCAGCTCCTGCCACCAAAATTTGGGGATTCTCTGGAGATGCGGTGGTTCATCCTTTGGGATTCATTCCCTGGATGAATTCCACTGTTGCCACAGGATGATGTTGGTCTCTCACAGAGGAGAAAACACTTGAGCACATAGAAACGAGGAAAAAAATCTGTTTTCTGCTCCTGGGGATGCTGATCCAGCAATGCTGGAGAGGGAAGGCAGGAGGAGATTCCCTTGGGAATAACCCTGGGCACTGCTGGTGCCATTTTTGTGGATATTTAGAATCTGTTCCTGAAATTCCCTCCTGATTTCCTCTGGGCTCCCCTTGAAAATATTCCCACATGGAGCTGGGATGGAGATCAGGGAAAGGTTCTTCCCCCAGAGGGTGCTGGGCACTGAACAGGGAATTGTCACATTCCAAAGGCTGCCAGAGCTCCGGGAATATTTGGACAACGCTCCCAGGGATGCACAGGGTGGGATTGTTGGGGTGTCTTTGGAATTCTGGAATATGCAGAGATAGATCTATCCCAGATCCCAGATCTCCCACTGGAAATGGGAGACAGAGAGCAGAGGATTCAGGGATATCCAAGGATTCTCCAGCCTTTAGCTCTGGAGACTCAACCTGACCTTTAATCGCTTTTATTGCACCCTCACTGCCAACAGCCCAAGATGCTGACTTAAGGGAAAGTCACTTTTTGGGAAATCTTTGCCCAGATGAAGGAATTTCCACCTCGTTTTCCCACTTGGGAATGCGAGTTTGGCTCCTGAGGAAAGGATTTGGGACAGCTGAGAAAAACGTGGATAAAAAAGAAAATAAAAGAAAAGGAAAAGAAAATGAAAAGAAGAGAAAAGAAAAGAAAAGAAATAAGATTAAATAAAACAAAACAAAATAAAATAAATAAAATGAAATAAAAAAATAAAATGAAATAAAATAAATAAAAATGAAATTAAATAATAATGAAATGAAATGAAATGAAATGAAATAAAATAAAATAAAATAAAATAAAATAAAATAAAGTGTGGCAAGAGGGGGAAAGAACAAACAGGAAAATCTGCCTGGGAGCTGGAAGGGAGCACTGGAATCGCTGCTGGAGGCTGCCAGGAGCCCTGGCTGCCCCGATTCCCAGCAAACACTGGGTTTTTATGCAGGGCCTGGGATGTGAGAGGAGCTCCGATGTTTTTGCAGGATTCCAGCTCCCTGCCCCTGGAATCCCTCAGCTCCCACCGGGAATTGCAGCAGAATGGAACCTTTCTGTCCCTTTCCCAGAGTTGAAGGCAAACCGTCGGATAAAATCCTGGGTGAAACGGGGGAAGAGCACCCAAGAAGTTCCAAATTCCCTAAAAAACTGCTGGAGCCAGGAGGGCTTTTAGGATTGAAACAACAGCAGGAAAAAGGGGATGCAGAGTGTCACATATGGTGGCCAGTCTGGTCACAGCAGGATTTTGGAAACAATCTCTGCCCAGGGATACTGTGGCTGCAGCCAGGGATTGCTGGTGGGAATGCTGGAAATGGAGGTTATTCCTCCTAAAGCTGAGGGAGAGAAAAGAGACTCGAGTGACACCAAACATCCAGACACGAATTTCGGGTTGCATTTGGTGGTTTGGAGATGCTGAGAGGAGCCTGAAATCTGGAGGAGGATGGATGTTATTTACCTGAGAGCTCCATAAATGTTCCCAGGGACCACAACAAAGGGCTGGGAGGGCTCCTCCGTCTCCCACACTTGGCCTCTCCCCAGATCTCCTGAGCCCACAAAGGCAAGGAAAAAGTGACTTTGTTTTCCCAGTTCAACCCATCCCAGTGTGTCCCTGCTAAAGGTTCACTCCACGTTTCAGCTCCAAGCAGGAGAATTTGGGAATTCAAAGGAACTTCCAGTGATTCCAACTCAAATTTCCAGCTTGAGTTGCTCAAGTTGAGTTTTTTCCCAACTTGAAGGGTTTTTTCACCTTGTTTTTCCCAACGTGAAGGTTTTTTCAACTGGATTTTTTTCCCAGCTTTGGAAGTTTTTTTTCACCTTGAAGTTTTTCCCAACTTGAGGCTTTCCCCAACTTTATCTCCCAATTATAGATACGATGTGAAACCACCTCTGGATTCTGTTTTGAAGCAATAATCTGCTGCTCCCTGCACACAGGAAGCAGCTCCCCAATTCCAGAGCGAGCAGAGAATTCCCAGACCCCAGGAAATCAGGAATTAGGCTCAGGAAGCAGCTCCCCAATTCCAGAGCGAGCAGAGAATTCCCAGACCCCAGGAAATCAGGAATTAGGCCCCCTCCTCACCCACCTGCTGCTTCAACAAATCCCGAACTTCCAGCAGCACACGATTGGTTTCCCTCATCTCCTGCAGCATTTCTGGCCCAACTTCTCCTCCTAAAAAAAGCCAAAATGGTTGGGAAAATCCCAGAGGATCCCAGGTTTATCATCCAACGGATTGAATAACTTCATATTCAGGATTCAGCCTCCACCCCAGGGAGTTTTTTGCTGGAATTTGGGCATGGAGTGGGATCAGCAGTGCCGGAAGGGAGAGAACAGCTCCGCGCTGGCACAGTGGGAGCTGCTCCTTTGGCACAACCCCTGAACTTCACACTTGGGAAGGGATTTGGTGCCAAAAGCAGCAAATCCCGGATTCCGGGCTGGGAAAAGCTCTGCTCCCGGAGGCTGAGCCTCTCCCAAGTGTGGAAAAGGGGCCCAGCAGCTGCTGCCTCCTCACCTGTTCCCAAGGCATTCCCTGGATTCCTGCTGAAGGCGGGCTCTTTGCGGGTGGCGGCACTTTGGAGTGGCCGGCTGGGATCTTTGGGATACAAAGGACACGCGTGTGCTCATCCAGGGAAAAGCTGGAATGCTGGAGGGTCGGGATGGGCTCCCGAGCTCAGCCGGGGAAGGGGATCCTGGTTATTCCCTCCCGTCTGGATTTGGGGCTCCTTTTGGGATGGGGTAAAAATCTGGGCTCTGCCCAAGGGAGGGAGGGATGGACCTCGTGGTTTTCTGGGGTTTTAGGGGTTTTTTAGGGGAATTTGATTGTGAAAAGATAATTGGACACGGAGTTCAATTCAGGGATTCCCATGAAATCCCAGTGTCCAATTCCTCGTTGGCCAGGAGGATGTACGACCTCATTTCTCTGGGTTTTTTCCCTAATTTCTCTATTTTTCCTATAATTTCTCTATTTCTTCTATAATTACTCCATATTTTGCTATAATGTCTCTATTTTTCCTAGAATTTCTCTGATTTTTCCATAACTTCTCCATTTATTCCTTTAATTCCTTTATTTCTTCTATAATTTCTTCTTTCCATAATTTCTTTTTCCCATAATTTTTTCCCCTGTAATTTCTCAATTTTTTTTTCCCTATAATTTCTCTGTATTTCCTATAATTTCTCTCTTTTTCCCTTGATTTACCAGTCCTTTAACAGAAATCACACCTCACCTACAGCAAAAAGAGAACCAGGAATAAATCCTACAAAAAACTCTGTGTGTCCAGGGGAAAAAATCAGCTGGAATCTGGGCTCTGCATCCCTGAGCAGGGAGAATTTTCCAGTGCCAAAGGGGCACTGATTGAACAAAAATTCCTCATTTCCATGTGACAAACGAGCCCAGAAACCTCGTGGATCTTCCCAAAAGGGTTTGGTGAATATTTGTAACCTCTTCAGTAAAATTTTGGATTTTGGACTAATTTGGATCCCACAGATCCTCCTGGAGCTGAGAATTCCCCAAAAACAGCGTTTGGAGAAGTGGAATTTGTCCATTCCTAGAGGTCAGGGCTTCCCTGAGCTCCATGTGCAGAAAATCCAGGGATTCTGTGCTGGGACACTCTGTGGGATGGGGGTTCTTTTAAACTTAACTCAGATGTAAAATGCAGATTAATGCAAAGTGTCTCTGGCAGCTCTTTACAAAACCCAACAATAAATATTTTCCTTAAAAAAAAAAAAAAAAGGAGGGAAACGGATGAAAAATCCCACGGAGCATTTACACAGTTTTCCTACAAAAGCCCCAAATCCCTCAACATTTTCAGGCTCCACTGAAACATCCTCCCTCTTTATCCCCTTCCACCCCCCAGCATTTTCCGAGCAGCCTAAAAATCCCCCCCCAAAAAATCAGAATGAAATCAGAACTTAAGTCAGAATGAAACAAGAATGAAATCAGAACTAAAATCAGAATAAAATCAGAATTAAATCAGAATTAAATCCGAGTTAAATCAGAATGAAATCAGAATTAAACCCAAGTTAAATCAGAATGAAATCAGAATTCAAACCCCTTACCTATTCTTCTCTGCTGACACAAGGAGAGGGGACAGGAGAGGAGGAAAAACACAACCAGAGCTGGAATCATCTCGGAATTTCAGGGCAGGGTGGGTGCAGCAGCTGCTCCTGCAGGGAGATCTGAACCTGCAGCTTTGCCTCTGCTCCCCATTCGTGGTTTGCTATTTATGAAGCCACATTCCTTCCCCTGGAGTTCTCCCTCGGATGCTGGGACGAGGGGTGGACGTCATTCCTGGCTGCTCCTCCACGGAGAACGTTGCAAAAGTAAACAATATGAGAAACTCATCAGCAGAGGAGCTGAAATTTCTTTTTTTTGCCCTTTTTTTTTTTTCTTGGTACTAAAATAGGTCAGAAAATTCCAGAATTCAAGGGATTCTTTTTTTTTGGGGGGGTGGAGGTTTGTTTCTTCCTCACAGACACGGGGCAGACAATGATTCACAGGCGGATTTTCCTTCTGAAACTGTTCACAGAGGCTCTGAGACATCTGGAGTGCACCAGAATTCCAGAAAAAAGCTCTTTAAGCTCCCCACAGGCAAATTTCACCACTCAGAATTGGGGGAGAATCATTGGATCATGATTCTATTCCCAAATTCTGTCCCAGAAGGATTGGGCACATCCTTGGAGGGGCATTTTTATTCCTGAAGGAAGGATGAAGTGTAAAACTGAGGGAAAAGAAGGGGGAATTTGCAGATTTTTGTCTCCATCCAGCATTTCCCATCAGGAAACACGGAGCAGATTGAGGAATCAACCCGGGAGCAGCCGAGGAAAAGCTGGAAAACCTTCCAAGAATCTTCCAATTCCAAGAAAAATTCCAGGTGGAAGTGTTACCTGTCAGGAAAGGCCTGGAGACAAACCCCTGCTGCCACATTCCCAGAGTTTGGCCTGGAAATCCAGCACGAAACACCCCCAGAGAGGCTCAGGGAAGCCCCAGGAAACAGGAGCTCAGTCTTTAAAATGTGGGAGCTGCAGGAATTTGGGATATTTACAGAAAGATGGGATTTTTTTCCTGCTATAACCTCAGACCTCCCGTGCTCAGGAAGAGCTCCAGGTCCCTGTGGTGACGGGGCCTGGTCCTGTGGGCGCTGCTGGGCCCACACAGGCCCCAAAATAAATGGAATATTCCCGGTTTGGAGTCCCAGGGATGCTGGAACATCACGGATTTTACACTTTCTTGCAGCAAATTCACACTGGAAATAAAATAATTTGCACTTAGTGACATTTGGGTGGCTCTGCTGGCCTGGCACAAGTTGCCTCTGCTGGCACTCAGCCCACAGCCTGAAGGATTTGATCCATGTGGGATCAAAACGATGGAATTTCCCAGTTTTTGGCATTTCTGGACAAATTAACCCCATGCCATTCTCATTATTATTACTGAAGATAAGAGATACCATTTTTTCTCCCTGATGTCCTGAGAAATCTGATTTATAATTTGGATTTTCCAGCAACAAATGAGGAGTGAGGGATTGAAAAATTCCCTGTCCCACATCCCTCAGGGATCAAATCTTTCACCCAGAGCTGTGATCATTGGGGTTCATCCAGCTGGGGAGGGCAGGAGCAGCCAAAACAATCCGGAATTTTCACATTCCCACTCCAAGGAAATCCAGCAGTGCCTGTTATGGCAGTGCAGAGGTTGAAGGAAAAGCACATTACTTCACCAGAGGCCTGATAGGACATTAATAAAAAAGGGTTTTGCCAACTATTCATTACAAAAAAGGGGTTTTTTTTAAACTGTGGAGAAGTCATAAAAGAGCAGAAAGACAAGATGTAACTCCCATGGAATGAAGAGTGGTCAGGGGTCACTCGTGAGGTCACCTTGGGAACAACTGACCAAAATCTGCTTTGTGTGGGGAGCAGTGAGAAGCCAAAGCCCTCATTCTGCAGGAAAAGGAGCTGTGGGATCATGGAATCAGGGATTATGGGATCATGGCATGGTTTGGGTCTGAAGGGCCTTAAAATTCAACCCCCTTCCACCACCCCAGGTTGCTCCAAGCCCCCTCCAACCATGAACTGTTCCCAAAATAAATCTGAGCAGAAGTGATGTTTTCTGCCACCTATAGATATAAAATTTAATTTTGATATATTTTTATATTTTTTTAAATTTTATTTTTATTTCTTTA
Source organism: Corvus kubaryi (assembly GCF_017639235.1). Taxonomy (NCBI): domain Eukaryota; kingdom Metazoa; phylum Chordata; class Aves; order Passeriformes; family Corvidae; genus Corvus; species Corvus kubaryi. The sequence continues at coordinate 1,416,707 of NW_024581078.1, forward strand.
TCAAATAAATCCTCATTTAAAAAACCCCAACCCAACACAAACCCTTGAAAGTCCAGTCTCCAACTAATTCTGTGTTGCTAAATTTTCAGTGGCCCAAATCCCACCGGTTTTGGAGAGGAGAAACAACCAGTTTGGAGAGCACTGGAACTGGTTTGTGACCCCCAGCCAGCAAGGGAGGGTTTTTAAAATTTAATTAGAGCTTTTGAAGCCTATCAAGAATCACCTGCTGCCTCTGGACAGAGCTGAGCACATCCAAAATGCCATTTTCTAACCCTATAAACTGGTGATCCCGTTATATATAAAAATAATCCTATTTTCTATTCGTTAACAGCCAAATTAACTCACCAAAACCACATTATTGACAAGTCAGATAATTTCCTCTAGGTTTTTTGCTGCAGGCTGAAAGAAACCCCAATAATTGCCAATAAAAGGAATTAAGTCTCCTGCATATCAAGGCAATTTTTCCACATCCTTTTAGAAACCCAAAGGAATTTTTCTTCAGGCTGCAGCAGATTTTTGGGATCAACTCTGGCCACTGAGAGCAGCAAAGTCCAGCGGAGCTGGTTCCTCCTGGCTTGAATTGAGCAATTGGTGGCTCCATGGGCTGAGGTCATTCCTACCTTTATTTTCCTTGGATTCATCTGATTCCTTTCTAAACTCAGCCGTGAATTCCCTGTAAATCACCCTCCAACCCGAGCTCAGCACAGGAGCAGAGCAGAAAATGTTTGCTTGTTCCTGTTGAAAAATCCCAAATTCAGAAGGAGCTGCTGGGGAAACATCTCCCAGCTTGGAGCAGGATTATTTTTTGAAGCTTTACTGATTAAAATAAAAAGATCCAAATATGGAGTAGAAAATGTTTATTTGGTTTTTTGGAGTCTGGGCACTGTCAGGTTCGTTACACCTTTTTTTTCCTGCCTGGAGTTGACATCACAAATGAGAAGAGCTCACAAACAAACAACAAAAAGCAAAGCTCCCGCAGCCTGAAAGTCGAAATATTTTCCATTTCTCTGTTTTGAAGTGGCCTCTGCCAAGTGAAGGACAAAAGTCAGAAGAAGGAAAAAGTTATTTTTCAGCCTTGGAAGGTCAGGTTCTAAAAATAAGTGGAAAACATCTCCAGCCTGGAGATGGGGTGAGAAGGGTTTCACAGGGGTTCTGATGCATTTATGGTGTAAAAAAAGCAAATTATGGAGGAAATATATGGAAAGATTTCAAAAAACTTCTCATTTACCTCACAATTTGGGCTCAGTTGCTCCTTCCAAAGGTTTCTCTTCCCTGGTTTTAAATAATTCCAGTCAGGGGGATCCATGCAGCATCCAAGGCAAAATTCCCACTGTTTTAAGGGATACAACTTAAGCCCATTCCTTCTGTTCTTATTCCCCATGGATTCAAGGAGCCGATTTTTCTGAACTCACATTATAGATGGAAAACGTGCATTGCAATTCCAGGCTTTCACAGGATCCTGGAATCCCAAAAAATCCCAATAAATCCTAATAAATCCTAATAAATCCTAATAAAAATGACACTTGGAAGCCCAACCTTACTTGAGGGAACTGTCCTTGTCCCAAGGTGCCAGTCCCTGTGTCCCTGTGCTGGTGGCCCAGCCTTGCCATGGCTCAAATTCCATAAATAGGGAAGAAAACAGCTGGAGAAAGAAACAACAAAAGTTAAAAAATTAGGGATGAAGTCAAAACATTAAGGATGAAGTTAAAAAATTAAGGATAAAGTGCACAATGGAGCTGCCTCCAGGTTTAATTCACTTTGCCACTGATTAAATGAAAGACAAAGCATTACAATTCTTTCTAAAAGGTCTTTAATGCCTGAGGAATTCAGATTTAGAGACACACACCAGACTGCAGCAGGCTGGGACTCCTCAATCCTGTGACAAAGCACAGCCTTTAATGGATTATTCCATGGATGGGCTGCTCTTCCCATGGATTAATGGATTTATTTATAATATTTGCATCACTCCGGGTGTTTATCTGAAATAACGAGCCCAAAGCACGGTGGCTACTGGTTTCCATTATAAATTAATGCCTAAATGTTGTTACCTCAGCACTGCCAGCAGCTCCAAGTGGATCCTTTCGGAATCCTGTTTATTGGGATTGTGTTTTAGCAACGCCTGAAGTCAGGATTTGTACATGATCAAGCTGGAAAATCCTGGTTTCGCAGACTTTTAAAAGCAGGATTTTTGTTTTGTCTGGGAGCACAGGGCAGAAAGGTGGGACAAGACCGAGGATCCTGCCTCCAGCTGCAGTGTCCAGTTGTTTCCATGGATATTTTGGGAATTTGCAGATGTCAGACTGGAGCACTCAAAGTAAGGAAAAGCTGCTGGGAAATTCGGGTTTCTCTGCGGGGCTTCGGATGGATCTGCTCCTGCTGAAGTGGGTCAGGCTGGTTCCACTTCAGATCACAGAATTCCAGGATGGTTTGGGTTGGAAGGACCTTAAAGCACATCCAGTTCCACCCCGGGACACTTCCCACTATCCCAGGGTGCTCCACCCTGGCCTTGGGCACTTCCAGAGTTGGGGCAGCCACAGCTTCTCCAGGAATTCCATCCCAGCCCCTCCCCACCCTCACAGGGAGGAATTCTTTCCCAGTATCCCATTAAACCCTGCCCTCTATTAATGTAAAGCCCATTTGTTGCAGGGCAATAATTATTTGATATCTTCTCCTCTTGGTAAAGTCCAGTTTCCCTCCCTGATGCTCCTCGGAATTCCGGCCTTGTCCCGTGTCCTTCCCAACGTGGGCAAGCTGTGTCCCTTCCAGGGAAACCAGCTGCCCACGCCATGTGTGCTATCACTTATTTTTGGGATGAATGTGCACATCCTCTGCTTGGTTTTTTTTAGTGTCTTTCCCTGCCAGAGGTTGTGAGTGAAGATTCCCCTGCTCCAGGAAGAGACGGATCCGTGATTCCAGAGCTGGCGGAGCTGTGGCCCTTCCAGGCTCCACTGAAGCTGCTGAGCCTTGGAGTGACTCCGTTCCAGGCCTGGAGAGAGGGATCTTCCTTCCTCACGATGGGAATGGGACAAGGAAAAGCCAGTCCTGGCCTGGTTGCCTCGGTGGGAGTCTCCTGAGAGCGAGCAAGGAACAGGCCCGGGGTGGGATGAGATGGGATTTAGGGCCCTTCCAGCCCAATCCAGTCTGGGATTCTGTGGGATAAAGAGTGAGTGCACAGGGAGAACTGGGGTGATCCTGAACTTCCAGAGCTCAGGGAGCAGCGGGAGGAATGCAGAGGCTCATGGAGACCCTCCAGGTGGGTTGGGTTATTTGGTCTCCTGCAGCACATCCAGGGAATCGGCTTGGGAACAGCAGGAGGTGACACCAGTGACAAAGCCCCGTCACAGGTCCAAGGTTTATCCAGAACCAGGGATCCAGGATCACCCTGGACATGATCCTGCATTAAAACACGATCCAGAAGTTCTGCTGGATCCAGAATCTCCTCTGTGGCCCCAGGCAGGCCCCAGCACTGTTGGACATTCCCAGTCCCACAGCGGTGATCCCAACCCATTCCCAAATGCCTGAGCCTGTGTGTCAGCAGGATCCTGTCCCAGGAGAACCGAGACACCTGGAATTCATCTGGACTTGACCAACCCGAGGGCAGGAGGCCAAGGAAGGTCCCACAAACTCCCTTTGGGACCAGGCAGGGACAAAGGGTGACCAATCCCAGGGGTGCGTTGGGATCGGGAAGAGCTGTCTCCCATCCTTCCCCGCCTCTCCTGTAACGAGCCTTGCAGATGGGGGTGGGAATGCTGCCAGAGCCACCCTGCTCCAAGCAATTCCCCGGCACATGGCGCAATCCCACACCCAGGAGGGTCGTTAAAACCCTACAGGAAACGTCCCGCATTTTTTCCTTTGCTATTCATGCCATTTTCTAGCAGGGACAATAAAGATTTGGAGCTCTGGATTAAGCTCATTTGTAACAATGAGCTCCTCTTCCTCCAGCAGCCAGCGGGAGCTCAGACGCACTGAGGAAACCGGGAATAATTAACTGGAATTGTACTGGAAAATCGGGGAAGGCTGAGGGATGTTTTGTCTGAGAGAGATGCAAAATGATCAGAGGGTGAAGCTTGCTGGGAATTGTTGTTGGGACTTTAATGCTCACAGTATTCAGGTTTTCCCAGTAAAAGTCCTTTGGCTGTGATCACCCGGTTTTTTTTGGGATTTTCTCCTGAAAAACACCTCCCAGAGTCATAATGACAATAACACAGATTTACTGCTCCGTGTTCCCAAAACTCCTCCGGATGGCAGAGCTTAAAAAACCAAAGCTCTTCGAAGCAGCCTGGCTTTTCCTCTTCCCCTAAACGATGCATCCCATTGATCTCTGTGGTCAAAGCTCCCAATTTTGGAATGCAGGGGTCTCCAGGCAGGCAGTAAACAGGAACTGGCTCCTCGCAGGCAGGACTGGAAGTGCTCAGGGCTCTGAGATCACGGTGGAGGTGGGCAGACAGCACGTCCACGCTTTAATAGCTTTGGGACCTCTCTTAGGGAGCACTGAGCTGGCTTTGAACACATCCCAAGAATTATTAACTCCAAAGGAACATCTGGCACCGACCCCTGGACAGGCAGAACCCTGGAGCTGAGGGATCCTGGGAATCTCCTCACTCTGGAGCTGCCTGAACACGGTGGGCTCAGGAGCTGCACAAAAATGGACGTTTTGGGTAGGAAAAACGGCATTTCTGCGCTCCCAAGGACCTCCCAGATGAGGATTTGGTGTCCTCAGGTTGCTGCCTCCTGGCACAGCTGGCACAGCCCTGGGGACACCCAAAACAGAGCTTCCATCACTCCTTTCCGCTGGGAGGATCCCAAGAACCTGACAATATTCACCCCTAATGACAGGGACAGGGAGTGCAGCCAAAGCCAGGCAAAAAGGGAAATATTCAGCTCGGGGCTCCAGAGGAAACCTTGTTTTTTCCAGAGAGCCAAGGAATGGAGCCTCCATGCCCTGGAGACAGAGCTGGGCACATCCCCCAGGGAAAATCTGGATTTCTCCGCCTGTCCTGCCCCACAGGGAGGAAAAGTGGGGAGCTGGGAGTCGCCTTTCCCAGGAACTGTGGCCAGACTGCCCACAAAGCTGCCCTTTCTGTGGGTATCCCAAGGGAACACCGGGATATTTTCCATGCCAGGGGTTTTATTAAGGAAACCTGCCCAGGTCTCCTGAATACACACAGCAAAAAGCAGCTTTTCATTAATTAATTCAAAATTAATGCCACTTCTCTTGCCTCTTCCTCTCACCGACTTCAGCAGGGGCTGGGTTTCCCCTCCCATTTTCCCTTTTTCCATTAAACCCCCCCCAGCAAATCCAGCAGGAAGATATCTGGGATAATTTAACAGCTGGAAAAAGGCAAACCCAGCAATCAGGTCTTTTCAGGACACCAGTGATCAAAGAGGTGCTCTGTACAAATGGTTTTGCAGCCAGCTCTTGGCAGGAGACAGAAACCTTTTCCCTGCTGGAAATGAGATTTAAGTTGTAAGGAGAGGAAGAAAGGATCGATCACTGTGTGTTAATTCCCTTTCTCCCAAACTCAAAATACCAGGTAGGACAGAGAAAAGGGGGAATAAATTGATTATTGAATGTAATATTCTCTGTCTCGTCTCAGGAAGAGATTAAATTCACCTAAATTCACTTAAATTCGGTTTTAAAAGGAGTCATTGAACATCTGTGTGAGGAAAAAGGGCTTTTTGTTATATAGGAAAATGGGGAAGAAAACCTTTCTGAACTACAACGAAAATTCTCTAGGACAGGTGGGGTTTTTTTGCTGTGGAATCAGGAATTCGTGGAGGACATAAAGAATAGGGGGGTAGAGGCAGCACCAGCAAATTTTCCATGTTGTTCCCTCTAAAGTGGTCTCGTTATCCTTATGCAAAATGAGAATCTTGAATAAGAAAATGGATTTATTACAAAATTCTTCCTCTTCTGGGGGGGTGCTGGAGCAGAGCTTTAGCTCAATCCTTTTTGCCCATCCCCCCTTTCAGCCGATATTTAATCCCCAGCAAACCAGAACGAAGTTTTCTTCCCAAAAACTGCCTTTAATGCCTTCAGGAACTGCTCTCAAAATCTGAAGGATTCCAGCTCCTGGGGGCCGAGAGAGGGACAATCCCCTGGTGTATCAGTTCCTCACTGCTGTCCCCTTTCCAGGGATTTCCTGAGGCATTCCAGAGGTTTTCCAGCAAGGATCATTCTGGCTGTGACCAGAATGAATCCACGGAGATGCTCTGGGCATGGGGAAGGACAGGGACACCCTCAGGAGCAGGAGCACTTTGTCTCTCTCCAAAGAGATTTCCTCCAATAAAAAGATGCATTTCCAAAGAAGAAGAAAAAAAAGAAAAAAAAGGAAATTCCAGAAATAAAAGCCTGGAGCAGTTAGGGAGCAGTGGGAAACACTTCCATGCAGGAGCATCTCCCCTCTCAGCCCTGCAATGCTCTGGAGCTGCAGCTCCTTCCTGAAGGTCATTAACAAATTCAAATCAAAATAATTCATTAAAGAGGTTCAAACAAACAGCTGCACTCGTGGGAGTGCTCTTTTCACCCCCTCATGGCTTTTGAGACAACCACTGGATCCTAACTCCATCCTTTTCCTGGCTCCCACCCCCTCAGCTCCCCTTACCACCCGTCTCTTCTCACACACACGTTTTATTTTGCTCGCCTTTGAGACATTACAGATTATTGGCCCCAGCTGAAAATGGTGCTGCTTTGGACATCCTTGATGAGCTCAGAGGAAAATTCAGCATCATCCAGGCTGTGGGGTTGTTTTGGGGTTTTTTGTCACTTCCAGAGAAATGGAAAAATGGCGTGTGCAGGCTCACAAGGGGTGGGAAGTTCTCCAGAAAGAGGGAGGCTGGAGACTGATCCAAACCTCTGGAGTTTTCCAGAAAATATCAGCCCCAGAAATCTCACAGGAATGAACTGGCTCTGGAGAATGCTGGCACTGCCTTCTCCTGACCCCACCCAGAGCTGAAAAACAGTCTCAAGGGCAAATCTGCTCTTTTTCCACAACAATTTTCAGGATCATGGGCTGTGGAGAGATCCAGAGTCAGCCCTTCCTTCATCTAAACTGCTCTTCCCACCCAAAAACTGCAAGGGCACAAGTTTGGCCTGATTGTGATGGTCCCAAATTCCTTTAATTTTAATTCCACATGGAAACAAGATCAATTCTCTGCACTTTTGCAGTGTTCCTTCCATAAAATTCCAATTACTTTTGGCCAGCACAGGGTCAGGTTCTTCCCTGAACTTTTCCCTCGAGCCAGAGCACGTTGGGTGTGACATCAACAGCCGGAGAAATACCCACCAGGAGAGAGAATTCCAGGAGCTCTCCCTGAATTCCAGCTGCCTCCTGGACATCTTTTCAGCCTTGGAGTGCTTTCTGCACAAGCCATTACAGCCTCCACCACTTCTTCCAGGAAAAGCACACACAATTCCAGGAACCCCACGCCTCAGGTGGAGAAATGGGAATGACAAAAGGAACTTTTCTGCTGGCAAAGTGGAGTGTCCGGACACAAAACGCAGCAAAAGCTGCTGAGAGGGCTGAGATTTCCCAAGAAAATCAAATATCCAGGCATGGCTTGGAGAGGGGAACTTCTGGAGAAGAGGAATGAACAAGCCTAACCCTGTACACTCAGCAAAATCTGATCTCACAGCCTGAGCTCATTCCCTGGCTCCCAACACAGCGGGAAGAGAAGTTGTTCCTGGGGAGATCCAAGTCCTAAATCTCCTCCTAAAACAGGAGCTTTTTGTCATTTCGAGCTGCAGGTGCCCCTTCCTTTGCTTGCTTTGTGGTTTTTTTTTTCCCCAGCTGAGGTTTGTGGTGGCCTCTAGTGGAACAGGGAACAAAAAAAGGACAAAATGTGCGAGGCATGTGCAGCTTTACCCAAGGCTGTAGATGGCTGAATTAGTGGGAATTCATTTAAAACTCCATGGAAAGGGCTGATCCTATAGCTTGGCCTGAGGGTGATCCTCCATTTCAGCCCATGAGCCATCCTAGAAGGGAAGAACCCCACAAAGCCGTTTTTAGATGGTATTTTTGATGTCCAAATCCACTGAACAACGTCCCTTGGTTGTTTCAGCCTTTTGGCCTCCTCGGGCAAGGAGGAGGATGCAGATTTTGGCTGGATTTGGGTGGAGCCCCAGGAGAAGAGCTCAGGATTGCTCTGGGATCACAGTCTGGGGTCACAACAATCCTTCAGGCTGTTCCTGTGCTCCAGCACCCCCAAGATTTGGCCTCTGACTTCCAGACAGAAGAGTGGACACCCCATCCAGGGCTGTAGCACCTTCCTGCCCTCCATTTCCTTGGAATTCTCATGCTCACAGAAAATTCCAGGGTTTTTATCCACCTTTCCTCAGGATTATTCTGATAGGGTTTTCCATCATGACCTTCCACGCTTTGGACTTTCCATTTTGCTGCAGCTCCTCCCCACCCTGGCTGCTGGCCCCGGACTCCTCTCGCTCCAAAAGAACTCTTTGCCCAAACTTTAACATTATTTTTCAGCCGAAATGACATCATTGCTGAAGTGCTGTTTAAAATTATTGCTCTCCAGACCTTCCTCACATCCCCTTTTGCAATCCCCTCTTCATCTGGAGCCAGGAAGGTGGCCTGAAACTGGGGTGTCTTGTCCAAGCCTGGAATGACACATCCATTCCAGGACTTTTGCTCTGCCTCCATCCTATAGCCAAAAAACCCTCCACAGGATCCAGTTTAACATTTCAATTTTTTAATAACACTTGCTAACAAGTCCATAAAAATAATTCTGTGTTCTGGGCCCTCTCCACATGACATCAGGCTCATGGATTTCTGGACCAGGCTGGAGAAGCCGTTCACAAACTTCTGTTTGCTCATAAATCAAGGCCAGCAGTGACGTTTTTAGCAAAAACAGCCCCAGTTCAGAGTTTCCAGACTCCAGGGTGGGTTTGCTGTGTTGCCACGGGCCTTGCTCCGAGTCCAGCAGGCTCCACTTCCCTCAGAGCACCTGTAGCAGCCTCTGGAATGTGAATCCTGACTGGCACCACTGTCGGTGGCTCTTCTGCGTGATCCTGGAGGGATCAGCATGGAAAAACTCCTTATCTCTGTATTTTCATGGCTCTTGCAGACCCTTTCCAGTGATTATTCCTTGGCCAGCTGGCTGCCTTTCCCAGTGGGAACTCTGCCTCCTCACACAGCACATGGAGAAGCCAAGAGGCTCCAGTGGCTCTGGAAGGGCAGCTTGGGTCAGGGCCAGGGAGGTCCTGAGGTGTTTCCATCACGATCCTGAGGCAGTGACAGGACCCAGCATCACCAGTTTGGGGTGGGAGGATCCCTCCCGAGGCTGTGGAGCCACATGGAAAAAGGGAAAACTGATAATCCTTGGCAAAGAAAGCAGCAGGAACACGCCTGAACATCGGTGGGATGAGGGAAACCTTCCCAGCACGTAGGGGCAGATCCAGAGTTTAAGGATCCCTCTGTTTTCAGGGTGTTGGTGCCATAATGGAATAGGAACGTTCCCCCTCGGGAATGTGGGGAAATCTGGGAGCCCACAGCCCCCTTGATCTTCTCCCAGGCTGTTTGATGACATTCCACCAGTGGCCTGGGTCCATTTCCAAGGAACTCCTGACTTCTGGGAAGGCCTTACAAAACTACACTGCAGCCATTCACAGCCTGAGGGCAGCCCTGGCTGGATTCCTCCTCAAGTCCACAGGATTCTGCAATGAAAACATTCCTTCCCCTTCAGGCTTCTCCCCCTCCTGAAAGCATCACCCCAGACATGACAAACACAGCTCCTTGGAAGGGCTTCCATGATGGCAAAACAACTGCAACACCCAACAGTTTTGGGTTCCCTCAATTCTGGCTTATTTTTATTCAAAGAGGAATGAAAAATAAATGTAAACTTGATGAATGAAATATCACCAGCCTTTCCTATAGCTGTGGAAGCATAAATGACTTCACACTCCTTGTTTTCCAAACTCGGAATATTTGCAAGGAAAAGATAAGGCCGAGCTGGCGAATTCTGTGTTTAACATCAAAAGGAGCTGAATAGGAAAATTCTTCAGAGATGGAGGCCTGAAAGTGAAATTTTCCTGTTTCAGGGTCTTTTTGGATGAGGGTGTTCAGTCCTGGAGCCACATTCCGTGGCCAAACACACCTTGCACATGTTGGGACACTCAGACAAACCCCAATTATTGATTCCTTACATTATTTCTTACTTTTAAGAGCCAAATTAAGGTTTCTCCCACAGCAAGAAAGAAGGATTTCCTTGGAAGGATTTTCTTTCTGTGCAGAGAATGCAGATATGTTATTCCCTTACAGAAAAAGCACAGAAAAAGCCAGGGTGGGACTGCAAAAACTCCTGATTTTTAAGTGATTTGTTCTTTGAAGAAACAAACCCAACCTCAGGTTTAACCCTGAGTCTTCTGCCTGCCCCAAAATTAAAAACCTGTTGTGCATCAGCAACAATCTGAGGAGAAATCAGGTGTCACCACATCCAAAACCTGCTGAAACTCCACATATTCCCAAATTTCCACGAGATAACCTGAAAATTCCTCATTTTCCTCTCTTTTCCCCACTCCAAGGGAGGATCACCAGCTCCACACACACATCCCAGCCCTGTGGGAAGCCTGGATTTTCCATTACTCCACAATCACCTCCATCTGCCCAGGAAAACTGCCAGGAATCCCAACAAACAAGGACACTTTGGAGCCCATCAAGAGCTCCAAACTTTGTTTTTAAGCTCAGCTACAACATCTGCTTTGGAGAAATCCCGGGTTTTTTTTTTCAAGAGCTGCCGATGCCCCTTTGGAAACTGAGGATTTTTAACAACTCTGCTCCTTCCAGCTTTAATAGGTAACAGATCCTCCCAAATATCTCAGGATATCTCTCAATATTCAGGAATTCCAGCCATTTATTTTTTGCCCTTAGATTTTATGAACTCTTGTCTTTTTCCTAGCTAGTTTTAGCTTCACATCACTTCACATGGTAATTCTGCAAATAAAAACCTACCAAAAGCCACGAGTTCTGTCCATAAAAAGCTTTTTCTTCCCTACATTAATTTCTTGAATCCAGGTCCTGTCCTGTTGTTTGGGATGAACACTTCAGCTCTTTTCAAGGAGAGGGAGTTTTAATACATTTTTGGAGGGAAGGATTTCAAGTTTCCTACTGAAACACAGTATTTTTAGTTCTTATTTTAATATTAAATTACAATTTAATGGCTTTTTCATGTCCATTTGGCTGGTTTAGAGCACCAAGTTTCATTTCCTGCTTTTCATCTCCTGCTGTTATCTTTTAATGTCTGTTATCTTTTATTATCTGTTATCTTTTAATGTCACTCACCATCCTTAATTTCTAAGAACTTTCTTCATTCAAAATCCCTGCAGAAATGCCAAAAACTTCTCCTCTTTTTCCATCATGAAGTTACATCCCCATGACTTGTTCTGGGAATATTTCTACATCCACAATTAAACCTGCAGGGAAATCAGAATTAAACAGATTTATCACAATTTGCTGAAGGAGAAAAGCAAAAAAAAAAAAAATCAAGAGTAAAAACCCTTTTCTCTCTACTGAAATAAAAGCTGGATTTGCACTTCCCATTGCACTGAGGTTCCTGGCACCTTAAAGAAATTCTTACATTTATTTCATAACACTTTTTGGAGATGTTTTGAGCTTGTGAAAACATTCTGGGCATTAAGGGGCTTGGTAAAAATATAAAAATTAAAAAGATAAAAAGATAAAAATGACCACTCAGTGTCCCAGCACTCAGTGGATCTTTCAATGAGATGTGAAAATGCTGTGATAGGAATGTGTTAAGACTGAAGTCTATAAAACTATAATTAAAAAAAAATAGGATTTTTTCCCTCCCATTTTCCTTTTTCCCAGCATTTTTATCCCAATCCCAGCCTGCCTGGCCAGGGCTGGAAGTGAAGCTTTGCTGACATTAAGGATGAATCCAGCAGCAGATCCCTAAAAATCCACGCTGCATTACTTCCAATCCAGGGCATTTTAGGTCTGGGCTTATTAATTCCCCGAGAGCCCACTAAATATTCAATATTTCCATCAGGAGGGTTTATGGGGCCATTGCTCCATGGAGGAATTTTATGGGAGCCGGGACCTCTCGGCATTTGCATCATCAGCCACTAATTAGTGAAAATTCACTGGGAATAAACATAAATACCTCCCCAACCTCCATCAACAAAAATCCACTGGGAATAAACAAAAATATCTCCACAAATCCACAAAGTCCTGCGGGATTTGTTGCTCCAGAAGCTCGGGATGGAACAAAATCCCAGCCAGCCCAACCTCTCCCTGTCCCGGCATTCCAAAGGGAAAAAGCTGAGGGAAAATGAGGAAATTCTGGGGGGAAAAAATCCATTTTAACTATTCGTGTTTCTTAGCCCATTTTCTGGGAAGCTTTTTTGAGGATTCTGTGGGATGAAGGGAGCTGTAGGAATGCTGCGATCCCCAATATTCCTAAACAAAAGGGAAATGTGCATTGCTACGATCCCTCCTCGAGCTGCTCCTGGGATTCTTTCTTTCCCAGCTCCTTTAGCTTTCCTTCTGTGTCCCTCTCGTGGTAACTCAGGAGAAATGGCCCAGCTGCACTGGAAAAACTCATTCCCATCCATCCCAAATTTTTTTTCCTATGGATTTACTGTTTTCCTTTAAATAATAAAAATCGCTTTATCGGACTTTTGTCAGTATAGAGAAGTTTTTTTCTTAAAGAAAACCCAGAGCAGGTGGTTTTCTGTTCTTTCATTTATTGGTATTCAGGTGTGGTGAATTAAGTAAAATTTTAAGGGATTTTCCTTTAGGATTTGTTGTAAGGAAAAGGGAAGAAAAAGGCAAAACAGAGACAGAGAATGGAGAATTAGGATGAAATTCTTTATTATAAAAGGCACTGGAACAGATTGGTTGTGAATTCTCCATCCCTGGAAGTGTCCAAGACCAGGTTGGATGGGGTTGGAGCAACCTAGGATGGTGGAAGTGTCCCTGCCCACGGCAGCAGGTGGGAATGGATGGGATTTAAGGTCCTTCCAACCCAAACCATGCTGGAATTCTGTGATTTTTAAACACTCTGAGCTCCCTGAGCATTAAACAAAAGGATGTGAACAGAGCAAGGGGGGAAATAAAGCGAATAAATCTCCTTAATGAACCTCCTGGGTGCACTTATTGCTCTGTGACCCAGCTCTGGGTGGGAGCTTTCCTTGAGCCCCTCCCTCCCCACCTGATCCCTGCTCCACCCTCACTTCCCCCTAACCTGGATTGTTTCCTCCCAGGATAAAAATATCCCTTTTTTCCCCCCCTTTTTGCCAGGCTGGGCTCCATTGGCTGTGCCCCCTTCACGTCACGGTGCCATTCCAGCACTATCTCCATGGCTGGGAATTCCTGGAGACCAATCGCTTCCTCCCTTCCCCTCACAGCTTCTTCCCAGCCCCGAGTGGGGGATGCCAGCAAATCCCAGAGCTGCTGGGCTTTGGAATTCAAATCAGGTTCAAGGAAAGGCCTCTCGTTATTTCCAGCGCTGGGATTTCTCCCAACACTTCAAACTGCTCGGGTTTGTCACTCATCATTAGCACCTCGGGATAATCACCTGCACATTTTCACCTCCTGCAAGCAGAAAACATCTTTTAAAATATTAATTTACCTACATTTCTTCTCTTCTTATGGTTCTGTCTTGTGAATTCCAGCTTCTGATCTGCAGGAAAATGGGAAACTCGGCGCCGTTTTCAGGGAATTGTGCCAGTTTTCCCAAGTGTTGCCTTTTTAAATTCCGTATTGGCTGCACAGCAGTCAAGCCCAGTGAGTCACAGTGCCTTCCCTCTGCAGCAGCCCAGATTTGAGGGAGAAAACTTGCACAAAACACACACACACACACAAAAAAAATACAGTCTGAGAGCTTTGTAGCCTGGGTGTTGTCTCCATTTTACCCTTAAAAGCTTCAAAGTGGCCCCCAGAGCTTCCAGCGCATGAAATTCAAATGCCTCTGGTCTGTGTTGGTGTAAAGACAATTTCAGCCTCCAGTTTAAACACAGCACCACGAACACGCAGTTTGGTTTTTCCAGCTGCTTTTCCAGCCTCTGCTGTTCCTTCTGGCCAGGCCCAGGCTGTGGTGGGGGATCTGAGGCTTCAGCACCTCAGACAGCAGCACCCAAGTGTCCCCAAGGCCATCCTCAGGGGACAAATCCACCTCCTGCCGCCACAGGAGCTGCAATTCCCGGGGAGGTTTCCACGCCACTTGTCCTTAAAGGCACCGTTATTCCCTGAGTTGTGGCAGGGACAGGGAGAGGAACCCGGCAGAGCAGCAGAACTTTGATCCCTTTCCAAGACTTTTGAGGATTCTGTCAAGCAGCCAAACGTTTCGAGCACGTTGTGTTTATTAATAAATAAAGCGTTCGCAGCAAGCAGCCACCTGGCTTTGCACATTCTTTTCCCTCCGGTTCCACTTTCATCCTCAAATGTTATTTCACACTTTCTCCCCGTTACGCTTTGGTCTGAACAGTTTATTCTACTCAGAGGCTTAAAAATTAGATTAATTCAGTCTCTCTCTACAGAAGCGGTGACTCCTGTGTTCTCTTGACTTGTTTTTCCCCCTCCTTTTGCTGCACAGTATTCCCAGGACAAGGATGTTTTCCAATCTCCATCTACATCTTTTCAGCCCACCAGCTGCAGATCTGGTACATGTTGTTTCAGGCCGGGCTTTATCCTACACCAAAAGCAAGAATATAAAATCAAAGTTATTTATAAGAGAAGGTACATACTTGCATCTTAACTTGGTAGGGAAGAAGGACTGAATATCCAGCCTTTCCCAACACAGAAGTCCTCTTAAAAGGGATTTATTGTGTGCTGATCAAATGGAATAAGAGTAAATCCAAAGCTTTTTGTTTATTCAGGGATAGAAATGTGGTGCTCCCTTTTTTGCACAACCCTGACCTCGGAAAATCCCCAATCCAGCACCCTCAGAGCAGCTCAGCTTTCTCTCAGGGGTATGGGGTATTACAGGTGTAGCAGGAATTACAGCTGAAGCAGGTATTACTGTAATTCCCGATTCTTAATTCCCACTTAACCCCCTGTGTCCCTCCCGTCAGTCCCAACAGGAACAGGCAGATCTGGCAGCTCATGGGGGGCACAGGGCATGAAGGGACCGCACTGTCACCGCAGGGTCACCCATCACAGCCCCCTCATCTCCTCACAAGCGCCCAGAGCCACCGCATCCCCCTCAGTGACCTCTCCACCACCTCAGCCCCCACAGCTCCCGCCCCTCATCTCGACGTCCCATTGGCTGCAACAGCCGTCACTCAGACCCAACCCCCGCCCACAAGCTAATCTCAATAACCCATTGGCCTCCACAGCCGTCACTCAGAGACGAGCCCCGCCTCCTCAGCGTGTGCGATGGGTGGGCGGGCGCCCACCCCCGCCCTCTCGCCCTCATTGGCTGCCACACCTGTCACTCACTCGGAATCAAACCCACCCCTCCGTGTGTGCGCGCACACCCCCCCCTCTCCAGGCGGCTCTAAACGCTCCCCCACCCCTCCTTTCTCCTCATCTCGATGGTCCATTGGCCGCCGCCCGCAGCACTCAGGGCCCAACGCCGCCCATCCCCACCGCGTGCAGTGGGCGGGCGGGGCGCGCACCCCTCCGTCCCACGAGCCCATTGGCTGCCGCACCCGTCACTCAGCGCCGAGCGCCGCTCCCGCCCTCCCGCGGGCTGCGGGGAACGGGCAGCGCTCCCCCTGGCGGCCGTGCGGGGCCTCGTACGTGCTGCGTGTGCGTCACCCCTGCCCGCCGCCCCCTCCCTCCCTCCCTCCCGCGCGCGCGCTGCCGTCGGCGCGTCCCCCGCGCGCGCTCCGCGTCACCGCTCACGGGCCTGGCGCGCGGCGGCCGCGGCCGGACGGACACTCGGACCCGGCCGGACAGTCGGACGCGGCCCCGCTCCTCTCCCTTCTCCCGCCCGTTGGCTCCGGGGCCGCCCGGCGACCCGGCCCGAGCGCGGCGGCGGCGGCGGGTTCGTTTTTGTGTGTGGGGGGGGCGCGCGGCCTGGTGCGCGCGGCGGATCCCGCCGCTCGCGTAGCGCGGCCGCCCGGGCTCGCTGAGGGGGAGGCCCGGGGTTGGGGGGGGGGGGGGGGGAGCGAAGGCTCCCGGGGAGAGGAAGCGCCGCCGCCATGAGCGTGGAGGCGTACGGCCCCAGCTCGCAGACCCTCACCTTCCTGGACACCGAGGAGGCCGAGCTGCTCGGCGCAGACACACAGGGCTCCGAGTTCGAGTTCACCGACTTCACCCTCCCCAGCCAGACCCAGACCCCGCCCGGGCCCGGCCAGGCGGGGCCGGCACAGGGCCAGGGGCCCCCCGGCGCGGGGCAGGGAGCGCCGGGCCCGCTGGAAGCGCAGGTGAGGGGGGTCGTGAGGCGGCGGAGGAGAACCGGGGGGTCCGGAAGGGGCGGGCGGGGTTGGGCGCTCGGGGCCCCCCGGGCCGGGCGGGGAGCGGGAACCGCGTGTGGAGGGGCCCCGGGAGCCGGAATTGGAGCGAGTTACTCCAGGGAGAAAACTTGCGGCCGGCTGGCTGTGTCGCGATAGTTGTGTCGTTGTGATAGGGAGCTGAAAAAACCACCGAGGGTGCGTGTTAGTTTCAGGTTCTTTTTCCTTAAAACAAACACGGCTTTGGGTGGTGTTTGGTTATCGAAAGTTCAGTGCTGAGGAAATTCGGCTGGTTTACTTCCTGTCGCTAAAATGCGCTTTAATTTCTTCTTATTATTACTATTATTGGTATTTTTTTTTTTTCATTAATTTCCCCTTTTTTTGCTGCACGGCTGTTGGGCTGGTTTGTTTGGGGGTTGTATGGCAGGGACAGGCCTGAGACAAGTTCTGAGCTCTGTTTCCTCGTGGCTTAAAAACAGGTTTTAGTTTGGGGGTTTTTTATTTATTACATTTTGTTGATGGTTGGTACGCAAAAGACAATGAAATTGTATTTATTTGACAATTCACAGCTCGAAGGTGGGGGAGGAATTAGGATTACAGCTCATAAGAAGTGGTGCAAATGAAGATAACAATCTCAGTGTGCCCATAGTAAACAACAAAAACACTGAAGAACTCTCCTGTATTTTTTAAAAAGCCACACTTTTCTCCAGTTTAAAGATCATGGAATATTCAGTTTCTTTACAGACTCCTGAAATCCTGTTATTAACAGTTAAACGCTTGTGCATCACCCACGTGTTAAGGGATGAGTTTAAAGAGGCGAGCTTTAAGTGAGTTTTTATCCCCAAACCAAACATCCTGAACCTGGTTTTTGTCCTTTTACTTGCAAAACCTGCTCCAGCTGGGTCTGTGAGTGCAGCAAAGTGGGAGCAGGGAGCACCTCCAGCTCCACAGGTGTGCAGTGCAGGACTGAGGGAGGTTTTATCCTGTCCTGGGGGGTTATCCCAGCACAAATTGAATATTTTTTTATGCCTGAAAGTGCTCAGTGGCAGCAGGGACGTGCTCAGGTCACAGGGTTTGTAAGGCAGAGTCAGAGAGCCCTGGGCTGTTTGGTTTTTTTCTGTTTATTTGCAGCATTTGGATTTGGTAGAATTTATCCAATTTGGGCATTGAGAGATCAGAAATATTTTCTGCCAGGAATAAAATCTTTGTGTACATTCAGACTATACATTAAATGACTAAAAAGAGGATTTGAATAAAGTTTAATTTTAAGGCTTTAATGGGTTGTGATCACTCCAGAACTCCCACTAGAGAATATGTGGCCAAGGAGAAGAAAAACCACCTCAAAATAAGCCTCATAAGCTAAAAGTCCAGACAAGAGGATTATTAGTTGGTCTTTTCTTTTTGTCTAAACATGTTTGAAAACTCTTTGAAGCCAAAGTAAAAAAAGTAATAAAAGATCTGGAGAGCACATTCAGGTACTGGTTTTGTCTCCTGGCAAGAAGGAGGGGGTTTTATGTTGATGATTTTTTTTTAAACCAGGGTGTATTTAGGTTTCTGCAAACTTTTGTGGTCATCCTGGTCCTCATTTTGATGTTAGAAATGTCATTTTTGGGGAGGAGGGATGGACCTGTTGCAACAGGGGCTCTCAGAGGTGGAACAGGCACCGTTTCCTCTTGAGCGAAGTAAAACAAACCCCAGGATCTGCTCAGACCTGTCCCTTTTCAACGGGCTCAGGACTGATAAAATCAGAATTTAGGTGGTTTTTTAAAAGGTTCTGGGCAAAAGTTTTGCTGCCCTCACCAGATCATTGAAGTTATTTGTGCTTTTTGGCAGAGGGCATCTTAAATAATAACTTCTCCAATTGATCAGGTTTTGCTTAATGAAATATTAGCCCTGTGATTATAATTAAAGCTAATTAAATAAATATTTGGAGCTGAGGAATATTGTAAACTTCTGCTCTGCTGTTTCTGGTGTCTTTTTAAAAAGATGAGTTGAACAATGCAGAGCACCTCATTTTTTAGAAAAGCGTGGTGGATTTAGTCTAAAAGAACTTTCTTTCTCAACCTATACTTAATTAATAGTTTAATAGTGTTAAAATTGATTAGTATGCAATTGACAAAAGTAGGAGTAGAGCAGAAACATTCCCTGTTGTTTTTTGTTTTTTCAGAAAATTCTGTTTCCGTTTTTTCCTAGAATTCAATAAACATAAGGATCGATTTTCTTAAGTATTTTAAGAGGAGTTTAAAAGTTGCTCAGAAGTGTCCAAGGCCAGGTTTGAGCAACCTCGGGTCATGGAGGGTGTCCCTGGATGGGCTTTAAGGTCCCTTCCAACCCCAAACCATCCTGAGATTCTCTGGAATTCTCATTCCTGCCTCATTTTTTCACTCCTGCGGGTGGGATTTTGCTGATGGGTCCCACAGTGTGGATGTAACTCAGCTCCTGGAGTGGCTCAGGGAGGCTGGGGCAGCTCTTAGGTTTGTGGTCTAGCCTAGGGAGGCTGGATTTAATTTCCAGTCCTAACAAAGGCTGTTTTGTCCAGGCCAAACGAGTCCTTGTTGCTCAGGTCCCATCTGGAAGCTCCACTCCCTCCCAGGGGTGAGGCTTTCCCCAACATCCACTTCCTCCTTTGGAAAGGGAAAGCAAATCACCCTCACTGAGGGATTACAGCAAAGCTCAGGCAATGCTTTATAGCTCTAAAGAAAAGAATTACAAATAATAACAGCTGCCTTTGCCATACAACTCCAAAAATGTGGGGTTTTTTCAAAGTGTGAGGGGGAATTGCCTGAGCTGGGACATTGTGGTGTTGAAATCCATCAGCAGGATGGGGCTGAAGCCTTGGTACAGAACTTTTCTAGCAAAATACCTGCTGAAGTGCAATTAAAGTTCTTGTTGCAGCTTGAAATGCACCACTTTAAAGCAGAGCTGCATGAAGTGGCTGCAGGTGTGTTCACCTGGGGCTCTGCTCCTGGGCTGGGTGGGGTGTGGGAGCCAGGAGCAGGAATGGAGATGGGAATATTCTCTTGCCACTGATCTGGGGACTCACAGGCAGCAGAGTCCTGGAATGATTTGGGTTGGAAAACCTTAAAGCTTAAAAGTCCTAGAGGCAGGGACACCTTCCACTGTCCCAGGGTGCTCCAAGCCCCATCCAGCCTGGCCTTGGGCACTCCCAGGGATGGAGCAGCCACAGCTTTCCCGTCCCCCACTGGTTTCTATCCTTTAACTCAGTCCCTGGCCCTTATTTTCCCTCCCAGTGAGTATTTTGGAGGCCAGGAGAGGAGTGAGGAAGGCCCCAGGATTTCGGGAGTAGTTTAGTGGCACCTCAGCGCTCAGCCTGGAGCTGCCAAACTCGCTGTGCCAGAAGCTGCAGCCAAGGCTTTTTAAAATAGAGAAGCGGCCCCCCTGCCACCACAGCTGCTGGTGCCAGAGTTTTAATCCTATGCACATAGGCTGACATCACAGGAGGGTTTGGAACAATCACTTCCTCATTGTGAGCCTGCCAAGGGCTGGGACTGCGTTCACAGGACAGGTGACATCACTGCTGCCTCCCTGAGGGCTGGGACAGCACAGTCACTCCTGCACGACTTGCACTTGGAATTTTTTCATTTTCTGCCTTTAAAAAACCCCAAACCAAACCCAAACTTCGCTGCTTTTTTTTTTTTTTTTTTTTTTTTTAACAGGAAGTCAGTTTTTTATGAGCACTCCAACAAAATGTATTAAGATCGACTGATCTTAAAGCAATGCATTGTGATTCTTTGGGATAGAAATGCCTGGGAATGCTTGTAAGGAATTCAGATCAGCTTTGGCTTTGGAATTCCATCTGTGCCACGATGAGTTATTAAGTTATCTCGCTGTTTTATAAAATGGCTCTATCAATTGGAAATGGATATTTCAAGTGGATATTTATCTGCTCACATCTGTGCAGATGCTGTTCCACAGCGAGCTGATGGGATTTGCCTTCATCCCACTAATGGGGTTGTGCTGCTGCTGCTGCTCCTTCAGTGGGGTTTTATTCCTTTTTCCATCTTGCCTTTTGCACGTTCGGTTCCTTTTGGCTGATTCTTTCTATTAAAAAAGGCAGAGCTTGGAGATAACATCAATAAAAAGCCAGCCCATTTATTTAGATGGTGTTTTACAAATGCTCCTCATTTCATTTGCAGAGATGGAAACGGAACTGGTGGCTTTGAGGGCAGGTCCTGATGGCTCAGGGCAAATGTGAAGTTTGGTTTTGAGTTTAACTCTTGCAGTTGGCTGTTAAATTTTTAATCTGGAGTCTCTCTAAGTGAGAAATAGGCTGGGTTTGCTTCGCTTCTGAGTTACGGCTTGAAAAGGGCAACTTTTTATTTATTTTTTAATTTCTTTTATAAAAGGTTTAGTGTTCTCCCTGGGAGCAGCTTTCTGTCAGAATGAAGTTGCATCTACCAGATAAATTGCATTAAATCTAAGTTGTTAAAATATTGTATTCGTAGATAAAGGCCTTGAGTGATTTTTGTCCTATTTAGCTGGTTAAAATTTATGAATAAATCTTACCCTCAGAAACATTAGGGGGGTGTTAATGATCCCTGTGATGGGGAAATGACCCCAGCACTCCCCTCAGATGTGCTGTGAATATTACAGGCAACCCTTTCCCACATTTTCCACTCAAAATGAACATGGATTAGGATAAACTTATCCCCGTTCAGCTTTTGGTGGGATCTTGGCTAAAGAAGGCATAGAATAAAGTGTCAGAACCAAGTTTTGGGGTCTTTCCCAGCATAATGTTGAGGTGCTAAAGCCCCTCAGGGATGGAGAAATTAAACCAGGACACCTGGGAAGCCCAAGGGGCAACACCTGCAGTGGCCATGCCAAAATCCCAGCGTGACATCCACACCTCCTGGTGGTAAAAGTGCCAAAAAAAGGAGTTATTTTTAACAGGAGAAAGGCTGGGTGTGGGAAAGTTGCTGACACAGCACCAAATGTTGCAGAATTCCATGGTTCTGGCAGTCCATGGTGGATACAGAACAGGACTAAGCAGGGAAAGTCCTGTGCAATAAAGATCCTGTTTCCAGGTGGATCCCTGGAATAAAAAGAAGGGTGAGGAAACAGCTGCTGGAATTGTTGAAATGGAATTTTGTTATGTAAGACTGTGGAAAAATATAAATGCAGAAAAGCAATCTGATTTTTTTTTTTCCTGCTTATCAGTTGGAGTTTAAATAATCCTGTGAAACAGGAGGTAATGGAGCAAGTATTGATTGTAGGATTGTATGGAAAAATACAATCTGCAGGAAAGCAATCTCCTCCAGTTAACTTTTTCCAACTTATCAGTTGCAGTTTAAATAATCCTGGAAAACAGCAGTTGATGAAGCAAATATTGGTTATATAATGGGTGTGTTTCAGCTCTTGGCAGCATTTTTCTGTGGAGATTTTTAAATGGCACACAAGATTTTGGGTTGAAGAGGAGTTTGGGGTTTATTTTGGGTGTGCACCTCCATTCCAGGTGAATGGTCCTGATGGAATCCTGCAGAATGGAGCTGTGGATGAGAACGTGGCCAAGACCAGCCAGCTCCTGGCAGAGCTCAACTTTGAGGAGGATGAAGAGGACACTTACTACACCAAGGATCTCCCTGTGCACGCCTGCAGGTGAGAGCCAATCCCTGAGAATTCCAGAGGGAAGGAAAAGGTGGATTTTGGGAACAACTTCCTGTGCTGCTCTCTGAGTTCTCATCCAGATGTGGAGCTGCCACATCCACTTTTGGGCACCTCTGAGCTCCCCCGGGAATAAATCCCAGGCTCAGCCAGCCCAGTGGTGGGAAGTTTTAAAATATTTGTGGCTCACAACAGAAATTTGCCTCCTCTTTGATGCTTCTCCCAACACTGTTGTTCCCCAATTTCCACTTCCCCTTATTTTTGTGCACTGTAAATTGAGTTAGAGCTTGGATTTGGATTTTCCTCTAAGTAAGTAGCCAATCACTTCCTGGTTTTTTCCCTTGGAATTGCAGTTACTGTGGGATCCATGACCCTGCCTGTGTGGTTTACTGCAACACCAGCAAGAAATGGTTCTGTAACGGGCGTGGAAACACATCTGGCAGGTAAATGGGGAAATGATGGAAATAAAAATGGCAGTTTTGTACCCATTTCCTCTCCTTTCACACTCAAAGCATCCATGCACTGAGAAACTTCTGGAACTGTTCCCAACATCTTTGCTTGGATGGAACGAGGCAGATCCTACCAATGTCTGCCACCATAAACAGATTTGTGTTTTAATAACTGATAATCAAGACTAAATGTGATTTAGCTGTGAGATTGCTATAAACCTGTGCTGTTTGCTTGCAGCCACATTGTGAATCACCTGGTGAGAGCCAAGTGCAAAGAGGTGACTCTGCACAAGGATGGACCTCTGGGAGAGACTGTCCTGGAATGTTACAACTGTGGCTGTCGGAACGTTTTCCTCCTCGGCTTCATCCCAGCCAAGGCTGACTCTGTGGTGGTTCTGCTGTGCAGGTGAGAGAAGGCCTTTGCTGCCAACTCTCCTGCATAATCTGGTTTTTAAAAAGCAACCCTTGCTTTCATTTTGTCTCAAAATGTGTTTTATGTTCTGGTTTGGCACCCTTTTTCCTTCAGGTGGTCATAGAGAGTTCAGGAGGGCAGGTGGATAATGCAGCAAAGGGAGTTCTGTTACGCTGGGCAAACATCTTAGTTCTGTAGAAAAGTATTTTTCCAAACTTGTGCATTCCTTAATGGAAGAAAGGAGTTTTTTTCCTTTTTTTTTTTGAGCTTTGGAAGAGTCACAGATCAGTTCAGGAAGTTCAGGAGCCATGGAACAGTGACTCTCCCTCAGGGTGTTTTTCTCTCAGCTCACAGAATCATTTGAGACCACAATAAATCAGCAATTGTTCTGACAGGCTCAATCAGAAATGAAAATTTATAATTGTGTGTGTTTTAATTCAGTGCTGTCACTGTGTATCTGACAGCAGAAATTGTGTTTCTGTGAAAGGAGTTCTGTTTGGGAAATAATCCCATTTTCTGATCTGTGTGCACAATCCTTATGGATTGTAACCACCTCCGAAGGTGTCATATTTAATATTTTAAATGCAAACCTTTTCAGTCCTAGAAACACCCAACAACACTTCTCACAATCCTGACCCTTCCCAGTACTGAAATAGCAAATACTGAAAAATGAATTTTTCCAGCAGACTGGGGTTGTTCTGCTGGTTTTTTCCTGTTTCTTGAGTAGTTTCAGGAGCACACCAGCCCTGCTTTTACCCTCCACGCCAGGCTTTTCCTTACGCTTGTCTAATCTCCCAATTCCTTGCCGTGTTTTGGTTGTGCAGGCAGCCATGTGCCAGCCAGAGCAGTTTAAAGGACATCAACTGGGACAGTTCCCAGTGGCAGCCCCTGATCCAGGACCGCTGCTTCCTTTCCTGGCTGGTGAAGATTCCGTCGGAGCAGGAGCAGCTCAGGGCCCGGCAGATCACAGCCCAGCAGATCAACAAACTGGAGGAGCTCTGGAAGGTACAGCCTGGGGTTTTTTTGGGGATATATTTTACCAGTTCTGATTTTTTTTTGAAGGAAGGACAAGACTTTTAGGAACTCTGTAAGGCAGAAATCACACAAGGTTTAAATCCTGCTGTGCCACTGGGAATTGGTCAAAGGATTCAGGAAACTGTTGAAAGCTTCACCAACTTGAAAAGCAGCTTTCCTTGCTCATATCTTCCACATATCTCTGCCTTAAGTGATGCCCAGCAGAGCAGGGAATTGTTGCCCCATTCAGTTACTGGGTTTTTGAGAGGTTTTGTGTCCATCCTTTAAATTTAAACTGGGTTTAACCATGACTTGTAGTGCCTTGGTGTAGTTTTAAGGGTAGTTCCACCTTGATATCACTCCCTGTATCAGTAAAACACAGTTATATCAGTCCTGCTGTCACTTTCTATACTTCAGACTTTGAAACAAAGCATCTGTGCTTTGAATTCCAGGAAAATCCATCTGCAACCCTCGAGGACTTGGAAAAACCTGGTGTTGATGAGGAACCCCAGCATGTCCTGCTTAGATATGAAGATGCTTATCAATACCAAAATATATTTGGTCCTCTGGTCAAGCTTGAAGCAGATTATGACAAGAAACTCAAGGAATCTCAGGTAAAATGTGTGAGATTTGCCTGTTAGAGGGGCTGCTGGTCATTCTCTGGTGTCAAACGTGGTCACTTCCCAGCACAACAGGAAACCTTGAGTGAAATAAATAAATATCTTAATTGTTGTGATAATCAGCATTGATGGTGCTGTCTGATAGCAGGGGGAGGAGAGGAAAATCCTCACAGTGAGGGTTTTTAAGAGCTTGAAACACTTGGGAACTTCTCACCTTTTCTGTGTTAAAGTTTTTTCTGTCCCAGAGCTGCAGCTTTTTGTTACCCTCAGAACCTGCAGTTCTCTGTCAGGGAAATGGGAATTCTGGGAGGTCCTGGAAACATTTAATGAGTGTTTGAAGGGTGGGAGAATTACACAGCTGGTGAGCGGGACTTTGTTTCTCATCATTAATTCTTGTAGAACAGAATTCACCTTCTGCAGGTGCTGTGAACTCAGCCACAGGAATAAATACAGATTTCTGTGATGTTGGAACAGCAAGTTTTGTTATTTCTCCACTGTTTTGAAGCACAGGACTGTGGTGGTTGGCAAACAGCTCTTCAAGAACATAATAGGTGCTTTTTTTTTTACCCTCAGACCCAAGATAACATCACAGTCAGGTGGGACCTGGGCTTGAACAAGAAGAGAATTGCTTATTTCACTTTGCCAAAGACTGATTCAGGTAAGGACACCTCGATTGTCTCTTTGTCAGGGTTTTTTTTCTGTCTGCTGAATAAAATCGGTGTTCAGAGCACTCTGGGGATTGGCCTGGGATAGCTCTGGAAGGTTTTTGTGGTTGCTGAGAGCTTTTTTTTGTCCTTCCTTTGCAGACATGCGCCTCATGCAAGGAGATGAGATCTGCCTGAGGTACAAGGGAGACCTGGCCCCCCTCTGGAAAGGAATTGGGCACGTTATCAAAGTTCCTGATAGTATCCTTTACTTAGAGAGCCCTCAGCAAGGCCAAGCCAAGGCTGGAGTCGTTAAGAAAGTCATTAATTATGTCCAAAAGTAATTCTCAGCTGATTTTAAATTTGTCGGGGGGAAGCGGGGGGGGGAAGTGCTGAAGAAAATCACCAAAATTGGGAAGAATAAAATTCAAATGTTTGCTCTAAATTACTACTTAACGAGGTTCTACAGATTATGGTGATGAGATAGCCATTGAGCTGAGGAGCAGCGTGGGAGCTCCCGTGGAAGTCACTCACAACTTCCAGGTGGATTTTGTGTGGAAATCGACTTCCTTTGACAGGTATTGAGGCAGCACCTCGGAACTCGGCAGGCACTGGATGCACTCGGTGTAGATTTTTTGTTCTTTGCCTTCAGGGAGTGTTTTTGAACAAAAAAAAATTGTCTTGCTTTGGCACCACCCATCAGAAATCCCAGTGTGTGGTGAATGCCTGGCACCTGGTTCAGAGAGCCTGACTTGGGCTAGAAGTGGAATCAATGGCATAAAATGGCCAATTGTTCTCATTTTGAAGGGTTTGTTGCAAATACATCAAAGGAGGAAATTTACCTTGTGTTTAATTAGAAACATAAGAAGGAAAACCATTTTGTAGTTCAGCTTCCTGAAATTGCTTTAAATAGTTAAAATTTCAGAATTTGGCTGTGGGGCCCACAGGCTTCAGCCATGTCTGTGTTTTGTAAGACAGCAGTTGGCTTCTTATCCTATTATTAGAATTCCCTATTATTAGTATATCCTATTGTTATTATCTCCTCTTATCCTTTTATTTTATTCATTATGGTTGCAAATTTTCGTCAAATCTTTCACCTCAAATTACTGTCACAGCTTCTGTCAGCACAGGCTGGTTCCTGTCCACATTTTTCTGGGAATACCTTGTAATTTTCACATGGGGGAAAAAGCAAAATCTGTGTTCTCAGAGTGTCATTTTTGTGATTTTAATTAGTGCTGGATGTTGTTCTCTTTCCCATTTGTGCCTGGTGTCTGATTACCCTCCCTGTAGGACACCTGTGGGTGGTTGACTTGAGGCCACACTTACCTTTAGGAATGATTTTCCTGCTTTTCCCTCATTTCAGAATGCAGAGTGCTCTGAAAACATTTGCAGTGGATGAGACCTCGGTGTCTGGCTACATCTACCACAAGCTGCTGGGCCACGAGGTGGAAGATGTCATCATCAAATGCCAGCTGCCAAAGCGCTTCACAGCACAGGGACTCCCTGATCTCAACCACTCTCAGGTAACCTCATCTCCTCTCACTGCACAGGATGAGAGAAAGGGTTTATAAATAGAGCTTAAACAACTTAGATCCTGTGCTTTGAATGTTGAATAGCAATAAACCTTATTTTTTAGGTTTATGCTGTCAAGACTGTCCTGCAGCGTCCTCTGAGCCTTATCCAGGGTCCCCCTGGCACTGGGAAGACAGTGACATCAGCCACCATCGTGTATCACCTGGCCAGGCAGGGCAATGGGTGAGAGCTGCTCTCTCTGAAGCTTTAGGGATGAGGCTACTTGATTCATGCAAAGCATCACCTTGATTTTAAAACCAAAAGTCATTTGTATCATTGAACTGTATTTTCTGGGGGGACTTGGGGTCCTCTCACAAAACACCCTCCCCCGTATATTTTTAGGGGATATGTCATTATTTATATTTTATTGCAAGTTTAATGGAAAAAAATTTCCAGTTGATTGAGAGTTTGGGGTGATTTTTGCAGGCCTGTGCTGGTGTGTGCCCCCAGTAACATCGCTGTGGATCAGCTGACGGAGAAGATCCACCAGACTGGCCTCAAAGTGGTTCGTCTGTGTGCAAAGAGCCGCGAGGCCATCGACTCGCCCGTGTCCTTCCTGGCACTGCACAACCAGATCAGGAACATGGACAGGTGAGGAATGAACGAGAACCTCAATTTTAGTGTTTAAGATGGACACAGCTGATGGGCATTGTCACCCTTGCACCGTTATTTGCTTGATGGAATTACTTCTGCATTAGTTAAAAATCACTTTCACTGCAATCCTACAAAGTTGGTGGTTGGGCTGTGAAGCAAAACTCCTGCTTTTTTTGCAGCATGCCAGAGCTTCAGAAGCTGCAGCAGCTCAAGGATGAGACTGGAGAACTTTCCTCTGCTGATGAGAAGCGTTACCGGGCGCTGAAGCGCACGGCAGAGCGGGAGCTGCTCATGGTGAGGCCCTGGGGCTGCCACCCCAAATCCCTGCCTGTCTGCTGATATCCCAGTGCTGATCCCTGCTTTCCTCCCCGTCCCAGAACGCTGATGTGATCTGCTGCACCTGTGTGGGAGCTGGAGATCCCAGACTGGCCAAGATGCAGTTCCGCTCCATCCTGATTGACGAGAGCACCCAGGCCACCGAGCCAGAGTGCATGGTGCCCGTGGTGCTGGGGGCAAAGCAGGTAAATCCCTGGATTCCCTCTAAAAAGGAATTTATAAACACAGCAGGAAATAGCACTGAGCACTCACATTCCCACTTTAGGTGCACAAAATGTTTTTTTTTCCATAACATAGACCTAACTGATTTTATTTTGGGTTAGCCCTGTTAGTTTTCTGTTCCCATGGCCTGGAAGGTGTTGGTGCTGTTGGAACAATCTGGAGAGTGAATAAGATTTTATATTAAAATGATCAGCTGCAAAGAGAGTGACACTAAAGGTTTCTGAGCCTTTGGGGAGATCTGAAGCTTATCACAAGTCAGAGTGATTAATTCCTAATATGTCAGGCAGTGGTTTAAACTGACAGAGAGTGGGTTTGGATTTGATATTCAGGAGAAATCGTTGCCTGTGAGGGAGGGGAGGCAACAGGTTGCACAGAGAAGCTGTGGCTGCCCCATCCCTGGAAGTGTCCAAGGCCAGGATGGAGAAGAGAAGCTCCAGGGAGACCTCAGAGTCCCTTGCAGGACCTAAAGGGGCTCCAGAAAAGCTGGAGACGGACTTAGGACAAGGGATGGAGTGACAGGACACAGGGAATGGCTTCCCACTGCCACAGGGCAGGGTTGTATGGGATATTGGGATGGAATTCTTGGCTGGGAGGGTGGGCAGGCCCTGGAATGGAATTCCCAGAGCAGCTGTGGCTGCCCCTGGATCCCTGGCAGTACCCAAGGCCGGGTTGGATGGGGCTCAGAGCACCCCGGGACAGTGGAAGGTGGGCAGGGGGTGGCACTGACTGGGCTTTAAGATCTCCCAACCCAAATCACAGTTCCGTATTTCCCAGCAGGATATTCTTATTATTCTAAACAAGCTCCAGCAACCAAACTGAGCTATCCCCAAACTCTCCCCACAGCTGATCCTGGTGGGTGACCACTGCCAGCTGGGCCCTGTGGTGATGTGCAAGAAGGCTGCCAAGGCTGGGCTGTCCCAGTCCCTGTTTGAGAGGCTGGTGGTGCTGGGCATCCGGCCCATCCGGCTGCAGGTGCAGTACCGCATGCACCCCGCCCTCAGCGCCTTCCCCTCCAACATCTTCTACGAGGGATCGCTCCAGAACGGGGTCACCGCAGGTAAGAGGCTCCTGCAAGCCCCCCTTCCCCTCAGCAGGGATCAAAGCAGGCGTTCTCTCATCTAGCTTAGGGTTTTGAATTAAAAAAATGGCATCGCGCTCCCTTTCGAGGTGCTTTGATATGGAAATTGCAAAGTGGTGTTGCTGATTTGTTGTGTTCCCTGTTCTTGTGCTCCTCAGCTGACAGGGTGAAGAAAGGCTTTGATTTCCAGTGGCCCCAGCCTGACAAACCCATGTTTTTCTACGTGACCCAGGGACAGGAGGAGATTGCCAGCTCAGGCACCTCTTACTTAAACAGGTGAGCAAAACTCTGCTATCTAAGCTTGGCCTCAGTGTTCAGGGCAGGGCTGGTGATTCCTCAGTCAATGAATAAAACCTCCTTTGCTGCTTTAGTAAAAGCTGCCAGCAAGGGGGGTGCAGCCTGAGCTGCATTTCAGAATTGGTTTGCCCTGGACTCCTTTTTTAGCAAACCAGGAGAAAAAGGCACCAGGTGGGAGCAACTCAGAGCTGGAGTGGGCTGGGATTGTTGTGTGGAGGAGTTCTTCCCTCACTGGGTGAAGGAGCATGGGATGATGAAGTGCCTGATGTGGATGAATTTGGGCCAGCAGGAAATGCTGATCAAGTCACATTTTGAATTCCAATAACTCCTGAAGCAGAATCCTAAATCTCAGATTTTGGTGGCAGTGCAAAATGGATGGAAATGAACTTTTTTTTTCCTATCCCTTTTTTCTGCACATTCCAACTTCTTTGTCAACAAATAAACTTAAAATTTGCTCCTCTTGGGTCATGATTGTTCATGTGCCTGGCAGGGAAACCAGCCCAACTTGTGAAAAAAATATCAGCCGAGATATTTTTAATCTCATTCTGTTTCCTGAACAGCATGTGCAAGACTGGATACAGTGCAGCAGATTGTGCACAGACAAACAGCACAATAGTTGGCTGATAGGGGGCATTGACATTCAAAACATTCTATATTTAAAGCTTTAAGATAAAGCAGCTGAAGGATCTGGGGGATGTTTGGAATGATGTTGATTATAAAAGTTACACGTGTACATTCAACTCCAGCAAGAAATTTCATTTGGAATTAGGGGGGTTTGCTGTTCCAGGAAGTCCTGTTGTGCAGTTCTGAGAAGGTGGGGCTGAAATTTGTGTTTTTTCTGAGATCTCTGAGATGTTGGGTCTAGCCCCAAATTCCTCTGTGCCTGTCCTGAGTGAGGAGGTGATGGGTGCTGAATGTTCCTGCCGAGCTTGAGCCGAATTCATTGGCAGTGCTTGAGCAAAATTGATCTTTCTATTGAAGCATCCTCATGTGGAAGGCTTTTAGATTCCATTAACTTGCTAAAAACTGAGCCCTAATGCCCTGATCCTCCTTGGTTGACCCAATCTGCCTCTCCAGGACGGAAGCTGCCAACGTGGAGAAGATCACCACGAAGCTGCTCAAAGCTGGGGCCAAACCTGACCAGATTGGCATCATCACCCCCTACGAGGGGCAGCGCTCCTACCTGGTGCAGTACATGCAGTTCAGTGGCTCCCTGCACACAAAGCTCTACCAGGTACTGGGCTGCACAGAAGCCCAAAAGGCACAGATTGTGAAATTCTCAGTATTTTTATGTTTACTCCATCTTCAGGCTCTTGGTCGGTGTTGATTGATTTTTCAATTTTTAAGCTGGATTTGGTTAAAATCGAGAAGAGTTAGGAGGTGCCAGTGGGAACAGGTAAAGGAGGAAGCCCTGCTAAAATCTGTGTGGAAAGAGCCTCCAACAAATCCTCTGAGGCACAGGAGGGAGAGGTCACTGGGGCTCCAGCTGTGGAAAACCTTGTGCCTTCACCAACTCCCTGTGCCAAGGGACGTGCAGGAAACCAAGCAAATAAATCCTGGTGGCCACATGATTTATTTGCTTGGGAACACGTCCTACCAGCAGTGAACTCCTCCACCAAACATAAAAATGAGCTGCTACAAACAGGACAGTTATTATGTTTAATATGGCCTTGTTTTGCAAGACTGAGAACTTGAGCAGTGTTTTCACTGCAGGGAAACTTGGTGGAAATACTTTTCCCTGTGCCAGGAATGATGTGTCCCTCAGATTCAGGTTTCTCAGAGCTAATTTGGAGCGCTCATCCTACAAATTTTGGAACAGTCAGAACTTTTTGGCAACACCCTCAGCAAAGAGCTGCTTTCCACAGTTTTGGGGAAACAGGAGAACCATAAAGCGCTGAACATGAAAGGAATTTCTCCTGAGCTGAGACTCTCTGTTCCCCTCTGGGGAAGCTGTTCAGTGCCCGGAGGAATTACCAAATCATCCCCCACTCCAAAAACAACATTTTTCTCAGATGAGGGGAAGGTTCAGTGCGTGGCCAGAGCGTTTGGCAGTGCCTGTTGGTGGCAGAGCTGTTTTGCTTCCGTGATTTACGTGTTTTCCTCTGTTCCAGGAAGTGGAAATTGCGAGTGTGGATGCCTTCCAGGGCAGGGAGAAGGATTTCATTATCCTGTCCTGTGTGAGGGCCAATGAACACCAGGGAATTGGGTTCCTCAACGACCCCAGGAGGCTCAACGTGGCCCTGACAAGAGCCAGGTAAAGGGACATTGGGCACGTGGAGGGAGCTGCAGGGATGGAGTGGCAGGACACAAGGAATGGCTTCCCAGAGGGCAGGGATAGATGGGAATATCGGGAAGGAATCCTTCCTGTGAGGGTGGGGAGGGGCTGGGATGGATTTCCCAGAGCAGCTGTGGCTGCCCCATCCCTGGAAGTGTCCAAGGCCAGCTTGGAGCAGCCTGGGACAGTGGAAGGTGCCCCTGCCCATGGCAGGGGTGGCACTGGATGGGCTTTAAGGTGCTTCCAACCCAAACCATTCTGTGCCATTTTTATCTGCTCATCTCAGCCCATGTCACCATTTGGCATCAGTAGATTTTAGAAGGCACCGTGTCCTTCCCGTTCTCAGGACAGATCCCTTCCCCAGCAACCATTTCTTGGCCATTTTGCTTTTTGTAATGGATTTGATTCCAAAAAGGCTGATCAGGAATCCAGCCCGATGCTGCTTGGCTTCCCTGCTGTCTCCAGCCTTTAAAACCAGCACAGGGTGGTTTGGTTGAACACAGAGCAAGCCCGAAGGAGGAAGTTTGTGCTGATTGAGAAACTGGCTGCAGCAATCTCCTTCCAGGTGTTGAGCCACCCTCTGGAAATGATTGCTGTAAACAATTCCAGTTGCATCAGGCTCCTCCTGGAGCTCCCATTTTGCTGCCAGAGAGAAGAACCCGGGGGCTGTTCTGACATCAGCGTGGCTTTAACTGTGACCCAGTTAATTTTGCTTCCTCTGCTGTTGCACAGGTATGGGGTGATCATCGTTGGGAACCCCAAAGCCCTGTCCAAGCAGCCCCTCTGGAATCACCTCCTGAATTACTACAAGGAGCAGAAGGTGCTGGTGGAGGGGCCCCTGAACAACCTCCGGGAGAGCCTCATGCAGTTCAGCAAACCCCGCAAGCTCGTCAACACCATCAACCCTGTGAGTGACCTCCCCTGGCCCTCAGGGCTGCTGACAGCAGCCAATTAGGCCTTGATGGATTAATTAATCATAAATGGCTGCAATGAGCCACCCACACAGCCTCACACCCCCAGAAGTTTCCATTTTTGCTGCTTTTTGATGCAGCGTGACTTCAGGGGGAAGCAGCTGCTGCTGCTGCTGTCCCCAGGCTGAGCACTGGGAGAAAAAATTTCATTATTTCTTTTTAATTGCAGGATTTTATGAGGGGTAAATTCTGAGGTGAATGAAATAAAGGAACTGGTTTGTGTAGAAAGGGCAAGCTCACTTAACCCTTAAGCTGCAAGTTTTATGCTTGATTTTTAACATAAATAAATGCTTATTTTGGGAGAGCTTGGTAGCCACCACAGGACAGTGAATAAAGCAAGGGAATTATCAGGGCCTCAAAATAGACTGAAAACTCATCAAATGTTTCACAGTTTGGGAGAGGCTGCTGTAAAATCTATTTTTGGTGCTCAAGATGTGGCTGGAATAAGAATTAAAGGTTTTCTATGTGTTAGAATTAATGTTTCCTCAACACTTTTGTGATCTGTGGAGTTTCACTGCGTTTTTACCCCAAATAACTTCCACTGAGGTTAACTTCCACTTAACTGAGGTTGCAGTGCAAGGTCTTCTGGAAAAACAATTAGGATGAGTGCCTAATTCCCAAAATCTCTGCAGGGTGCCCGTTTCATGACAACTGCCATGTATGATGCACGGGAAGCCATCATCCCAGGCTCTGTCTACGACCGCAGCAGCCAAGGTAAAGGAAATTCCCAAAATTTACTTTTATGGGTTTATTTTTCCCCTAACCAGCCCCTGAGGTGTCACACCTTACACACTTCAAACTTGGAAACTTCTTAAATTAAACTTGTGAAACTTTTGGATTTGTTAAAGTTTTAAACTTCAAACTACAGAAAAATACAGAATTTGAGGGCTGAAAATGTTGGGGATGAAGTTGAGGGCTGAAAATATTTGAGATGAGTTTGAGGGCTAAAAATGCTTTGGATGAAGCTGAGGGCTGAAAATGTTTGGGATGAATTTGAGGGCTGAAAATCTTTAGGATCTGCCTGGCTTTTGCTCTGTGTAAATAGAATCCCAACCTGATGTGTGCAGAGCAAGTGCAAAATGAGGGGAAAAGGAGGGTGAGAAGCATTTCAGGAATCTCAGACGGTTCTGTGAAGAGGAGCTGTGGGAGTGAGCGTGTGTTGGATGAGTTTATGGGATTTCCAGGTGCGGAATAAACAGCGAGGCAGAAATGCTGGTGGCTCTTGGCACTGGGAGCTCGTCCTTTTCCACAACTGCTCCATCCTGTTCCACCCCGTTAAAATCAGGCCTAGGAACTGATCTTGGAATATCCAGGATTCCTGCAATCCCTGTGCTTTTCCCCCTTTCCCAGGGCGCCCATCCAACATGTACTTCCAAACCCACGACCAGATCGGGATGATCAGTGCTGGCCCCAGCCACGTCACTGCCATGAACATTCCCATCCCCTTCAACCTCGTGATGCCCCCGATGCCTCCCCCGGGCTACTTCGGCCAGGCCAACGGCCCCGCTGCAGGTACAGGGGGGGGAAAAGTGGCCAGGAGCCACTTGGAAGGGATCAAATCTCTTAAAAAAATGTGGTTTTACCTATAAAACCTCTCACTGTTGGGTGGGATGAACTCTTTTCCAGGCCGTGGGGCTCCCAAAGGAAAGACCGGCCGTGGCGGGCGGCAGAAAAACCGATTTGGGATTCCTGGCACGAGCCAGTCCAACCTCCCCAACAGCCAGGCCAGCCAGGACGTGGTGTCCCAGCCTTTCTCCCAGGGCCCCCTGACTCAGGGCTATATCTCCATGAGTCAGCCCTCACAGATGAGTCAGCCTGGGCTCTCCCAGCCGGAATTATCCCAGGTGAGCGTGGCTGGAGGGATGTGGGGAGGTTTTGCTGGGGTTTGTGTTGGTGAGCCATGCCTGCACATCTCCTTCCTGAGGGAAATGAAACCGAAAGTGCTCTCGGTGACTCAGCTGCAGCATTTACACGCTGCACTTGTTGGATTCTCAAAGTGCACAAGGGCGTGAAAGTGAAATGTTGCTTCAGCTGGGGCTTAACTTTGAGCTGATGAGCAGCTCAGAAAAACCTTAATTTGGGGAAATTCTGCACCAAAAAAAGCAGATTTTAAAAAACCAATCAAACCCTCTCAGCTTTATCATTAACCTGCTTCTGCTTTGCACTTGAGCTGACACTGACTTGGAGGCTTCCCTCACCTTTTCCCTTCCAGGACAGTTACCTTGGTGATGAGTTTAAATCCCAGATTGACGTGGCGCTGTCACAGGACTCAACTTACCAGGGGGAACGTGCATATCAACATGGTGGAGTGACGGGACTGTCACAGTATTAGAGTGTAAGAACCCCCCCGAGTCCCCCTCCCCTGATTTAACCCTTTGGGCAGGGTTTGGATGAGCAGGGCCATCCCTAACCAAGCTCTCGTTCTGCCTCCAGGTTGAGGAAGAAGAGCTAAGCTTGTGTGGAGCTTAGTTCATCAGCATTTTATTCTGGGTAATAAAAAAAATAAAATAAAATGGATACCTGTTTTCCACTGCTAAAACTGAAGCACCACTGTGTGAGAGCAACAGGAGAAAGAAACCAACCAACGGAGAGGAGAGAGAGAGAGAAAGGAGCGCGCGAGAGAGCCACTGCTAGAGCTCACTGAGACAAGGAGACTGACCGAGAGGAGAGAGAGCCCTGAAGGACTGGCTGGCGCCTCACTGGGAAGGAACTCACCCCAACAGGAGTGGTCAGCTGAGTCCCTGCTCCCCCAGTCACCCCCAGCTCCAGAGAAGGGCCTTAAAAGCAGGTTTCACTTCATTCCATACTTCTCTTTGCGAGCAGGGCATTAACTTTTCAGAGCAGATGGGGAGAGGAAAACCCTCATCTCAGAGTTGGGCTCCTTTTGCAAGGGGTACTAAAATATTTTAGCAGTAACTGTTTACATTTTAGAAGCAGAGTATCTGAGAGAGGGGAAAAAAGAGAGAGAGAGAGAGTCCCTGACTGGGTGACAGCCAGCCAAGCAGAAATCCAGCTGCTGCTCAACTCTGAGGTGCAGGTTTTGTTGTCCAACACTGGCTCTGAAATTTGTGTCATCGTGTCGCCCACATTCTGAACGAGGTGGTTTTAAAAGAGATTCTTTCAAAAGGAGCACTGAATTTTTTAAGAAGTTTTGTCTCTGAATTCTTAGTGGTGGACCTGGGAGATTTAGATCCTTGTTCTGAGAAGCTTATATTACAAAAAACTAAAAAAAAAACCAAAAAAAAAAAGTTTCAAACAAAAAATTAGAGCACCAACCTTGAGAACTTTCAGTGTGATTTAAAGTTGCAGCAATCAGCCTCTTCTTCCTACATGGGATAGCAGTTAGAGTGAGAGGAGCCTGCGTGCTCGAGCAGGAGGGTTTCAAAGTGTTTTCTGTATGCTTTAATTGGCAACTGTCTGGACTCTACTCTGTGAAAAACAGCCTTTCTGTAAGATGAACTTTATGCTTGAAAGGGGATGGGTTCCTGTGCCCTTCGGCCCTGGAGGGAAGATGCAGCCAGGCCTGCTTTGGTCCCCGCGGATTTGGGGGAGGAGTAGTGGAAACTGGGGATTATTTTGGTTGGGAAGTAAAGACTCCACGCCACTGCAGGAGCAGGATGGACAAATGGACAAAGCAGGCAGGTGGTGGAAGGTGGCCTCTGAGAGAGAGCTGGGTTTAATGGGAGAGAATGGGTCAGGCTTTGGGGTGGCTCCTTCGGTGATTAAGGCAGGCAAGGGACAGATTTGAGGTGTTGGAGCGAGCCCGGAGTTTTCAGGGAGTGGCCACGGCTGCGCCAGCCCAGCTGGGGATCAGGACTGAGAACAGCACACGAGGAGAAGCCATCCACGTTCTGAGTTGTACCCATGTCTTAAACAGTCATAGGGGGACACTGGGAGCATTTCATTTCTGTCAAAACCTTTCTAGAAACAGCGCAGAGAGAATTGACGATTCCTCCAGACCCATTTTTAGCAGACCCTGAAATTAGAATAACCTCTACCTCCCAATTGGCAGCAGCAGCAGCAGAGATTGATCCAGAACCTGGGTGTTCCTCAAGCTGGAGTGAAGGTAGCTTTACACTCTAAGGGCTCCAAGTGTTTCTAGTCTTTTTTTGGGGGGCGAGAACTCAAAATACCTCTCATGTGAATGTACTTCAAACAGCTCAAACCCCATTTTTTGTACCCGGGGCGGGGGGAAGCCCTTTCATTCCTGTCCTTCCTGTAGATCCTTGCCCTGGATTCGTCCCGAGTGTCTGACCTGGTGTGGAACAGCCCCAGCCCGGGAGGGATGTGCTCCCCCACCCCCCGGGGGGAGCTCCAGAAACTGCAAAAACTCAACTAACAAAACCCATTCTTTTCTCATCCAAAGCCTCCAGAGTTTAGACTTCTAAAACAGTGAAAGAATGGAGACACAGGCCACCTTCCTTCCTTGTGAGATGGACTGTTTTATTTATTAACATTGCCGAAGGGCTTTTTAATTTTTTTTCCTTCGTAGGCTGCGTAGTGGCGTAGACTTTTCTGATAGGTTTAAGCTGGCCCCCTCTGTGCAAAGCTATCCATGAGTAATGTAGCCCCCTCCTCTCCCCTCACCCCTTTATTTCACTGCTGGGAATGCTTGCCTCTGCTTCGTGCTGGTTTTTTCCTTTGTAGCAGTTAAAACTCTTGAGTTTTACAAATCCAGACATCAGTGCTAGCACGGTGTTAAAACTCTTCTTTTTTTTTTTTCTTTTTTTTTTTTTGGATTAATTATATTTTTTTTTGTCTCAGTTTTGTTTTAAAACCTGTTTGTCATCAATAAAAAAAAAACGAATAAACAGCTCTTGCATTCAAGGTGGCCCCTTAAGTTTCAATGAGGAAACCATGCAACGTTCATTAAAGCTTTAGTCTGATTGTATAAACTTCAAGTTTATTACTTTTTTTAAACACGGACTAGTACAAAAGTGGGGGTGTGCATAGCAGAGGGGGGTGAGCAACGAAACTGGGGAAACTGGGAAATGCCCCCACCCTCTTCCAGCCCGTGCAGGGGGTGGGAGCCCCAGGATTTGGGAAAAGCTGGAGCTGGAGGGGCCCAGCCCAGCCTGGAAACTCCCCCTGCCCTGCAGGAAACACGAACATGGCTTTGCCCTGCCAGGCTCGGGGGTGGGGGCTCAAAGCTGGGCCTGGGGGGGTCGGGGTGGGGGTTTAGGCCTGGCCTTGGCACCACCCTGGGCACAAACTCACGCCAGGGTGACCCCAGGTCCTGTCCTAGGTGGCCACAGGGACAAACCCAGGAATACTCAAAGGTTTTCTTCCTCCTGCCCGTCTTAAATCAGAACTAAATGGCTCCTGCTGGCTGGAGTTAAGCCCTTAAAACACTAAAATGGAGCAGAGCAGGGCTGGGTGGAAAAACACCTGGATTTGGGAACGTGAATCCAACTAAAGCTGCTCCAGGCTCGGTCTTCAGCTCCACATTTGAGGTGTTAAACAAAAAAAAAAACACCATCACAGGGGACCCACAGTGGTTAAACCCTCAGTGCTTCCCCTGGGGGGAGGAGGTGGGAAAACTTCATCAGACCTCAAAAGACACAACACTGCTACAAAAACAGCAAAAAACCCAAAGCTGCGCTACGGGGTCAGGTTCACAGTTCAAAAACAAAGAGAAAAAATTCAAGTCTGCCTCGGATTCCTTTTCAGTTCCCCCAAAATCCCGAAAGTGGGGGCAGGAAAGCCTCACTCTGGCGGCTTTACACGCTCAGGGAACAGCTCAGGAGCTGGGCCCGGGCTCCAAACCTCTCCGAGCCCACGCTCTGGAAGTGGAAGAAAAGCGGCCAAGGATGGGAAGTGGTGGAAATTCGGGTCCCTGCTGCCCAGCCCTGCCCCGTGAAGCGACTCCTGAAGAGCTCAGTGACACCACCGCGCACAAAAGCCAACAAATAAACCAAAAATAACCCGAAAAAGCGCAAGAGTGCAGAGGTCTGTGCTCTGCCCTCGCCTGAGGCTCGGCTGCCACCTGGCTCCTGCCCCGGGACACTCAGGGACACCCTGGGCTCATCGATTTGCAAATGAGGTAAATTAATACTGACTCGCAGCAGGCTGAGAGGGGAGGAGATGCCACTGACCCCACCACGCCTCCCTGAATTCCCTCAGCCACAACATCGCCTGCAGGATCCTGCCCTTGGCACGTGGCTCCCAGGGGATTTTTTAGGTAAAACCTTCATTTCTTAAGCAAAACCTCCACTGCACTTGGCCACCCAACACAACCCCTGTCCCTAAACCACCCCATCACCAACCACACCCTAAAAACAGCCCCCACAGCACAAGAGAAAGCTCCTGCCTGGCTCTGCCTCTGCTGGGAAGGGATTTGGTCACCCCATGCCTGTCCGTCCAGCTGGATCACACCCCGGCCCCATTTCACCCAGAAAAGTCATTTATGCCCTGAGAAATCTGCAGAGTTCAGCCAAAAACCCAAAAGCTGCAGCCCTGGGGTGCCTGGCACAAGCAGAGGGGAAATCTGGGATTCACAGCCCGGTGCCACCATCACCTGTGGAGAAGGGAACCAGCACCAGGCCTGGTCATAATCCCATAATCCCATCACCCAACTAAATCAACTCCAGCAATGCCCCCTTAGTGCCAGACCATCCCCAGTGCAGAGGGGAGTCCCTGACGCTCCGGAACCACCTGAACACAGCGGGGATTTCACACACATTTCCATCCATCCATGATCCATCCATCCATCCACCCATCCCCTCTGCCCATCCTTCCCCCACAGACCCCGCTACCTGCAGCCACACTCGTCCACCACCATGTCCTGGTAGTGCCGCAGCACCACGTTGTCGCTGTTGTCGTAGTAGAGGATGGAGATGGGGGAGAGCCTGACGGGGACGCAGCAGGGCTGGGGGGTGCCCTGGGGGTCCAGCGAGTGCACCATGGTCTGCAGCACGGCGTGGTTGGTGCTGTTGAGCTCGGCCGCCAGCGGGAAGGGACAGTCCCCGCGGCAGTAGTTGGCCAGGTAGCCCTGGGGGGCGATGATCCAGTTCTCCCAGCCCACGTCGCTGAAGCTGATGTAGAGCCGGCGGGGCTTGCACAGGGTGCTGGGGGTCACCGAGGGGCTTGGGGCGCTCCTCCTCCTGCGGGCAGCCTGGCACTGCTGGCCCAGCGTCACCACCAGCAGCGAGGTGGCCGCGAAGGCGTCGGTGCTGGCGCAGAGGCTCCGCAGGGTCCCGCTGTCCCCGGCGCGGCCGCTGGCCGAGATCTCCAGCACCAAGGCCAAATTCCTGCCCGGCATCTTCCCGTCCTTCACCGCCGCGCTCAGGTTGAAGAGGAGGGATTTGTGCAGCTGGACAAATGACCGCTCCACCAGCGGCCTCCGGCCGGGCTGGGGCAGCCCCCGGGGGGACACCTGGTAGAGCCGGAGCTCCAAAACCTGGCCCGGGCTGGGGGCGTGGTAGGAGTTGTGGTGGAACTGGAGCTCCAGCTGGGCCATGGTCAAGCGCTCGCCCTCCTCCAGCGCGGAGAGGTTGAAGAACAGGAGCTTCCGCAGACACAGCCACCCCTGGGGCTGCCCCTCGGGGAGGAAGCGGCCTGACAAAGAAGGAGAAACAGGGGTGCGGGTGGCTGAACCCTGGGGCTGGGCAGGATCAGCTCCCGGGGCTCCAATCGAAGCTCCCGCAAGAGGCATCCGGGGCTGGCAGAGCTGCAGAAGGTGCCAGGGCTGCAAGGGAGGGTTCCCGGCCCCATGGCACGGCCTGCAGGGAGCTCGGGGGGCCCCGACCGGGCTCCAGGCTGTGGCACTGGGACGCTGCAACCACTCCAGCATCTCCTCTGGATGCTGCCCCGCATCCTGGGGCGGTGTTTTCCCCACCTGTCTGCCCCAGGCTGTGGGTTCCGGCTGTTTGGGATGGACGGGGAAAAGAGGGCGAACAGCAGCGAATTTGGGGAGCTGCCGGGTTTAGCCAGCCCGTGGCAAAATGGAACCACAAAAGAGCTCTGTGGTGCCTTGAGACCTCCAGGACACAACACAAACAGTGCCCAGGGAACCGAGAACGGCTCAGAGGAGCCAGATGTGCCCTGGGGTCAGCCAGATGTGCCCTGGGGTCAGCCAGAGGCGTTGGGACAATGAGGAGCGGGGGGGGGACACAGCCCAAGGGCCGAGCATCCCCTCCCTGCCCCATCCCCGCTCACCCCCACCACCGCGGATCCCAAAGCCTGGGATCAAACCAGCACCTCGGGAGGGATTTGGGGGGGCTCCAGGACAGAGCCTGGCACAGCTGCCCCCCCCCGCCCCCTGCCTCGGCATTCCAAACCCATAAACCATCACCTACAACTTCCAGAGGGACTTCACACAGCGGGGATTTCTCCTGGGATCCAGCTCTGGGCGCTGCCCCGGCCTCGGGACACAGGGAAGGAAGGAGCGGAGCCAAGGCTCGAGCCCAGGGAAAGCCCCGAACGCGGCGTGGCTGTACCTTGGTCAGCGAAGACACGGACGATGCTCCCGGGCACATTAAACTCCTCCACCCTACAGGCATCCAGCTCTTTGTCCGGCCAGGGCAGCGCCTTCCTCTTCTGGAAGATCCTCCAGAGCACGGGCGGCACCGGGACCGGGCTTTTGGGGCTGGGCTTGGCGCTCAGACCCAAGGATTTTAACAAGAAACTTTCCTGCAAGCTCAGCTCGGTGGCCAGGACGGGGCTCAAGAGAGCCCAGGCGAGGGTGCGGAGAAGCCACATCGCTGCCGTCCTCGCCCAGACAAAGAACAGCCCGGGCTGGGGACCCGGGGGTGTCGATTCCCTGATTGGAGCCTTTGATCTGATTAGTGCGCAATTAGCACCGCGGGATTCCCGGGACTGGGCAGAGGGTGGGATCCCTCCGGGGCTCCTCGGCACCCCTTAACCCTTTCAGCAGCTCCGCAGTCTCTCCCGCATCTCCACCGCGTCCATTTGAGGTCCAGCACAGCCCGTGGGGTCAGGGCTGAGGGTGGAAAATCCAGCGCTGCTCCCTAAAACCCCGCCCGGATCCAGGGGCAGACCCTGAGCCGGCTCTTCCTCCCCAAACCCTTTTTTTTTTAACCTAATCACGGCATCCAACGCTTTTCTCTTAAGGCCACCAACAGCCAGCACATCAGACCATCCAAGTCCTGCTTCACACAGCCCCAAAAGCCCCCAGTCCCTGCCCCGGCCAGGCACCCCCAGGTCCCACGGTCCCCTCCTGGCCATCACAGCAGAGCTGCCACCACCACGTCTGTCACAGCCCCCCCCAAACCAGCTGCAGCCACCCAGCTCTAAGCCAGAGCTGGAAAACTCCGTTTTATCCCTCCAAGGTCACCCCAGTTCTGCTCTGACCCACCCTGGGTTATCAATTCCCTTCCTGCCCTGAATCCCACTGAAATGCAAGGAATTCCAGCACTCGGATGCTCCTCTGACACCCAGAAAGTCACAGAGAGGGACAAGGCCCTGCCACAGCTTGGGGACATTTCCACCAGCCCCATTCGGGACCTTTCCCTGGCTCACACACAACGAGCCTGGAGGGAAAGCAACGTGAAGGACCAAACATGGAAAAACCCCACAAATTCCCACCCTCTCACACCTGGAATTAATGCCCTGGATCCCCCTCCCTCCTCTGGCTGCTGTCCCCAGCGGGGAGGGAGCTGCAGGTCCTGGCCCTGGGAGGGGACAGCGAGGGGACAGCGGGGTCTGAGGGCCCCAAACCCACAGAGCTCCCCAGGACAGGGACCTGGGAACCTGCAGGGCTGGAGCTGCCTGGAAAACCAACATGGGGAGCAGGAATTCTCTGTTCTTCCTTCAGCAAGGGGATGGTGCTCAGGGAGGAGCCCCTGTGGGACTCCTTAAGCCACTCCAAGACCTACTCGGGCTTTTCAAGCAAATTAATCCTCCCGGGCCTCCTCCAGAGGGCTGGGATAAAGCTCCTGAGGTGGGAGCTGCCCACAGGAGCTGCAGGTGACAGTGGTCCCTCCTGAGGGGACGCTCTGAGGGTCCCTCCATCACCTTCCCAGAGCAGGACTGGACCTTTCCCTGCCCAGTTTGGAGCTGGACCCTGCAGGAGCTGCTGGGGAAGGGTCTGAGGGAGGGTCCAGTGCCAGCCAGGGGGAATCAGAGCGGGGCTGAGAACGACAGGAGCAACACCAGGGACACAAAGCCAGCCTCAAATCCTACCTGGGCCAGCAAAACCACCAGTCTCCCAGCCAGACTGGGCCACGGGGAGCCCCCAGGCCCAGGGGACAGGTGACAGGGCACAGCCCAGCCCCGAGGGGCACAATCCTGTCAGTGGCGTGTCCTCCCCGGCCCCAGGCAGGGCTGGCAGGGGGTCAGGGGTGAAGTTCTCCTTGGGCCTGTCCTTTGCAGGGTCCCAGAGCAGGGTCCTGGTCAGTGCCAGGCCCTGGCAGCTGCCCTGGCCACGGCCACGCCGCCCTCACAACCTCTTGTCCTTCACGAGGCCGTTCTTGAGGTGCAGCCTGGGGAGGAGAAGAGCCCATGGTCAGCCTGGCGTCCACACCACATTCCCTCCCTCATTTCCCTGCTGAGGCCACTCCTGT
Source organism: Corvus kubaryi (assembly GCF_017639235.1). Taxonomy (NCBI): domain Eukaryota; kingdom Metazoa; phylum Chordata; class Aves; order Passeriformes; family Corvidae; genus Corvus; species Corvus kubaryi. The sequence continues at coordinate 1,459,705 of NW_024581078.1, forward strand.
CCCCAGATTTGGGCAATTGGACAGATCTGCCCCCAGGATCCAGCATGGGAAGGTACCCCCAGCAGGGAGAAGGCTCCAGGGAAACCTCAGAGCCTAAAGGGGCTCCAGGAGAGCTGGAGATGGACTTGGGACAAAGGATGGAGGGACAGGACACAGGGAATGGCTTCAAACTGGAAAAGGGGGATTTGGGTGGGATTTTGGGAAGGAGATCCTCCCTGTGAGGGTGGGGAGGGACTGGGACGGAATTCCCAGAGATGTGGCTGCCCCTGGATCCCTGGAAGTGCCCCAGGCCAAACCCTGGGATAGTGGAAGGGGTCCCAGGGCTGGAACTGGACGTGCTTTAAGGTTTTCCAACCCAAACCAGCCTGGATTCCCTGTGTGCCACCCCCTGGCCACGCACCCTTCCTTCAGAGCCTCGGGCAGTTGGATCCCAGCCTCTTTCTTCCTGGGATTCCTGCTCTCCTCCATGTCGTACTCGCGGAGGTCGTTCACCTCCTGCATCTGCCCCAGCAGCACCTTGGCCACGAACAGCACGATGAACTGGGGGGGACAGGGGGAACAGAGACCCTCAGGCCCGGCCCAAGGCTGGGGGGGACCTTTTCCTGCTGTCCCGGCCCCAGATCGGGCAGGGCAGCTCCCCCCACGATGGGGTTTGTGCCTTAGAGCAGAATTCCTGCACCTCCCCTTCCCTGATTTCATCCCAGGGGATGATGGAATCAGCAGCTCCCCTGCCCTGCCCCATGGGATCCCTCCTCATCCTCCTTTCCTTCCTTCCTAGGGGAATGATGCAAGGAACATTCCCAGGCCATTCACACCTCTCCCCAGTTCCAGCTGCTGTTATCCCTCCCTCCGGATCCCCGGGGTGTGAGACAGTCTGAATTCCAGAGTGGGAACCCCCCAGCCTTCCCTCCTGCCCTGAACCCTGCAAACCTTCCTCCATCCCTGCAATCCCAGCAGCAGCAACAGAGCAGGGACGGAGCAGCGAGGACAGGGGGGACCCCAGTGAGGGGGACATTTCCCTGCTGTCCCCAAGCCCAGTTTGGGCAGGGATGGCCACCAGGATCACCCACCAGGAACCAGTAGATGTTCATCAGGGTGAGCACGAGGAGCATGGCGTTGAAGAAGAAGTAGAAGGGGATGTTGGGGACGGACTGGAGGCTGGAGTGGCAGGTGGCGTAGAGCACCTTCAGGGGGAACCAGTAGAGACGGAACCAGAACCTGCCGGGGCACAGGGACAGCAGGGGTTTAGTGTCTCCCTGGCAGGGGACAGAGCCAGCACAGCCTCCTGCTGCCCTTGGCATCCCAATCTCTGCTCCTGGCAAAGGGCAGGACAGCAGCACATCCCAGAGGTTTGGTGCAGAGGCTCTGCGGGGCCTCCCAGCTGGGTGGAAAAACCTCTGGGAAGCTTTTCCCAGTCCTTGCACCCGCAATTCCTCACCAAAACTTCCCCCCAAACTGAGGCTGTGGCCCATCCATCCATCCATCCCTCCATCCATCCCTCCATCCCTTTGTTTTCCTCCTGCCCGGCCCCAGGGGCAGCTGGAATCTGGGACAGCCCCACCTCCCTTTTCCTGCCGGGAAAAGCGCTCCTTGCTGCTGAACCCAGGGAGTGGGAAAAAGGCAACAGCTCCTCCTCCTCCTCCCTCCGTCCCTGCCCGAGGTCATTTGTCACACTGGAAGCGCAATTTCACAGCAGCCGGGTGGTGACAGACGGCCCGGGGACTACAGAGGGATTCCGAGCCCAGCATGGGGCCGGGCTCTGCGGGGAGCTCTGCACAAACCGCGCCTCAAAGGGCTCCTTCCCAGCACAAAACATCCCAAAGCAGGCGCTGGGGGGGTTCCGAAAGCCGGGAGGAGGGCGGGGAGTGGGATCAGGGGGATAAATCCAGCAGGGAGGGTTGGGATTGGGATCAGAGAGCCAAACCCATGGGAGTGGGATCAGAGACATGAACCCAGCAGGGAGGAGGGTCGGAGTGGGATGAGGGATACAAATCCAGCAGGGAGGAGGGTCGGAGTGGGATGAGGGACACAAATCCAGCAGGGAGGAGGGTCGGAGTGGGATGAGGGACACAAATCCAGCAGGGAGGGTCGGAGTGGGATGAGGGACACAAATCCAGCAGGGAGGAGGGTCGGGAGTGGGATGAGGGACACGAATCCAGCAGGAAAGGTCAGGAGTGGGATGAGGGACACAAATTCAGCAGGGAGGAGGGTCAGGAGTGGGATCAGGACAGAAACCCAGCAGGGAAGAAGGTCAGGATTGGGGTGAGGGCCACAGAGCCGGCAGGGAAGGAGGTCAGGATTGGGGTGAGGGCCACAGACGCACCAGCTGACGCTGAAGGTGAGGCAGCCGATGTTGGAGATGACATCGTTGAGCCGGTGGTAGACCCCGCCCCGGTGCTTGAAGTACACGTTGAGCTTGGTGAACTCCAGCTGCACGTCATTGACGTCGTGCAGGAACAGCACCAGGATGCCCACGTTGTGGTACCTGCGGGAAAAAGGGGGGAAAATGGGAAAAATGAGG
>NW_024581078.1:1462325-1463056 GCF_017639235.1 Corvus kubaryi
GGGAAAAAAAGGGCAGGAAAAGGGGGGGAAAAAGGACAAGGAAAAAAGAGCGGGGAAAAAAAGGGCGGGAAAAGGGGGAGGAAAAAAGAGCAGGAAAAAAAGGGCAGGAAAACAGGATCAGAGGGAGAGGAGTGTTGATGTTGGCTCCCAGCACCCCCGGTCTGTCATCCCCTGCGTGATCCAGCTGCACATCCAAGGGCTCGGGAGCGTGGAGAACCCACGCTGAGCCCACCCCGCTCCGCGCCCAGGAGATTCCCATGGGATTCCCGTGGGATTCCGCGGCCGGGCTGGGCTCAGGGCTCACCTGAAGGCGTAGGAGGAGGCGATGAGGGTCAGGGTGACGACGTGGTGCAGCAGCATCACCACCGAGTCCTTGCGCCACGTGTCCATGTAGGCGGTGGCGTACAGCGAGTGCCCGTAGAAGCTGCACTGCAGCAGGTAGGCGATGGCGATGTCCGTGGGCACCTCCATGCCCTGCTTCCAGTCTGGGGGGGGCACAGGGACACCACTCAGACCAGATCAGGGGGCCACAGTGGGGCTCAGGGGGTCCAGGTCCCTCCCAGGTCAGCACAGAGGTGGAGGGTGGGTGGGGATCCCGCTGTTCCCAAACTCTGCCTCTGGCATCAAACCCTATCCTAGACCTAGGGGAAAGCCTTGATTTTGATTTTGTGACCCTGCCCATGGCAGGGGGTGGGAATGAGGTGATTTTAAAGCCCTGATTTAGCCCAGGG
>NW_024581078.1:1463066-1478512 GCF_017639235.1 Corvus kubaryi
TTAAAGCCCTGATTTAGCCCAGGGGGTGGGAATGAGGTGATTTTAAAACCCTGATTTGGCACAGCAAATTTGAATGAGGTGATTTTTAAGCCCTGATTTGCTGCCCCTGCCCATGGCTGTGAGATGATCTTAGGATCCTTTCCCACCCAACCCATTCCATTATTTAATTCTCTCCTGATTCATCCACTCAACCCCTCCAGCAGCCACCAAGTGACTGAAAGAAATGCTCAGACACCTCCTTGTGCCCTTTCTGCACCCACAGCGTCGTAAGAAATGGGAATTTAGGGGTCGTCTGCTGCTCTTCTCATCCCAACTCCCGTCCCCTTGAACATCCCAACGCCTCCCTGGTTCCCACTGTACCATAAAAGACCGAGGGGGGGTCGTGGAAGAAGGGGTAGTCGGTGCAGAAGAGCAGGTAGGCGCCGTAGGACCAGGACAAGGAGTAGAAAAGCAGCTTCCAGGCACTCTCGGGCATCTTGGCAGCATCTTTGGGCTGCAGGTTGCACCATTCCCCGAAGGGCTGTGAGGAAAAAGGGGAAAATCATCGGAGAGGGGGGAAAGGAGCATCCCCAGGGGGGGATCAGCAGCATTCCAAGAGCTCTGGTGGTGCCAGCCAAGCTCAGGATCCCCATTTTTCCAGCAGGAATGAGGCCCAGAGAGGCTGGGGAAGGGGAAATCAGGAGGTTGGAGATCCTCCCACCCAGCCTGGAGCTGTGGAAGTGGAGCCAGGCAGGAGCCTGGAGCATCCTCCCACATCCTGAGAGCATTCCCAGGGCAGCTGGCTCCGGCAGGGCAGAGCCAATAACCGATAAAATAAAAATAAAGCCCAGGGAAAGCCCGGAGGGGAGGCTGCAACCGCGTTATCCCGGGCAGAGGGAGCCGGCGGCGCCGCCAGCTGCCGGGAAAAAGCCTCTGGATGGGCAGGGAAAGGCTCGGCAGAGCCCTGGGCACGCTGGCACTGCCACCAAGTGCCATCAGCACTGGGGACCGAGCAGGACGAGCACCTCGTGCTGGGCCACCCCTCCCCACACTCCCAGCGGCTTTCCCAGCCCCAATTCCCCGGGGATTTCCCCCTGTGCTGTTTGCAGCTCCCTCCTGCCTGCTGGGAACTGTGGAGACGAGGCCAAACCTCCCCCAGATCTGCCCAAAATCAGGGTGGGGAGGACGGGCAGCTCAAACTCAGGACAAAATTCCTCATCCTGGCTCCCGAGGGGGACAGGGACACCCCAGACCTGGCAGGGACAGCCTGGGAACTGCAGGAAAACAATGGAACAGCCTCGGTTTTGGGGAATAACCGGAGCCAGCATGGAACAGCCTCAGGTTTTTTGGGAATAACCAGAGCCAGCATGGAACAGCCTCAGGTTTTTTGGGAATAAACGTTGCAGGGGATGCTGCCCTTCCCCGTGTGTGACCCCTGCTCCCAGAGGCTCCGGGCAGGGAGGTTTTCCCTCGGTGGCAGCTGAGCAATTCCAGGCCCCGTTCCTGCTTCCCATCAGGGCAGTGACAGTGCCAGGGGCCCCTCCGGAGCCCCCAGGACACAGCACAGGGAAGGGTTTGAGGGAACCGCAGTGCCGATAACACCCAAAGCCCCCCCTCTGGGAGCTCCCGGGAGCTGCAGATAAGCTGGAGGTGAAAACAAAACGCCTGGACAGTAACAGGACCCTGCCCCGGGTCAGCACTTTCTGCAGCCTCGCTCCTAAATTAAGGCCCCAGCTGTCCCCAAGCTGTGGCTGCGCTGGGTTTTGGCCCCTCTGGCTGGGTCCCCTTTTCCAGGAGCTCCAATCCCAGCCCAAAAGCTCTGGATTTCCCAGCCCTGGAAGCCCCAACACGTCCCACGTTCAGAGCCGCTGCCAAGGCCTTTTCCAACGGGAGCCACGGAGAGGAAAAAGAGGAGGAAGCTCGAAGGGTGAATAAATAATGCAGAGACACAAAGTCCTGAGCCCAGGAAGCATCAATTATTGGGATGTCCACGGGACAGGGACAGGGCACAGCTCACGGTGCCAGCGGGGCTTTGGGATGCTGGGCTCGGCCTCAAATCCCTGCTCACCCCACAGGGGTTTGGGGTGGAGGGGCCCACAGAGATCCGTGGGGTCCACGGGGCAAGGACACCTTCCCCTATCCCAGAGCTGGGGACTGGAAAATTAAATCCTGGCCGTGCTGCAGGGTGAGGAAAAGTTGCCTAAATCGCCGAAAGGGACACCAGGAATCCTTAATTTCCAGCTTCCACATCCTCCCTGGGGCTGCTCGGAATCCCTCCCCTCCAGCCCTGCTTCCCTGAGCACATTTTCCAACCTTTTTCCCCGCAGAGGGTGGATTTGGGATGCTGAGCTCGGCCTCAAATCCCCGCTCACCCCACGGGAGTTTGGGGTGGAAGGGACCACAGGGATCTGTGGGGTCCATGGGGCAGGGACACCTTCCCTTATCCCGGAGTGGATTTGGGATGCTGAGCTTGGCCTCAAATCCCCACTCACCCCATAGGGGTTTGGGGTGGAAGGGACCACCGGGATCCTCCAGTTCCAACCCTTCCCTGGTCCCAGGGACTCCAGGAATGGGAGCCGGCTCAGGGAAGGATGGGAGGGGACCAGCAGCGCCTGGGGGGCACGGGGGGGACACAGGGATGTCCCTGGAGCAGTTCACAGGAGCCACCTCTGCCCTGTGGGGTGGGAAGGGGGTGGGGGATGTCCTCCCATCACCCGGCTGCCGTTGCCATGGCAACGGCGCAGAGATGCCTGTTGCTACGGGCGACGGAGCTGCGTCGGGAGCCGGGATCTGGCTCTGGCTGGAAGAGCCCAGGGCTCCTGGCGAGTGATGTAATGGGGCTCTGCTTAAAGGGCAACCTCCTCCTCTTCCTCCCCCTCCTCCTCCTCCTCCCCACGGGCACCCTCCGATTCACCGGGAGCACCGATGGGCCCGGGGGAGGAGCCCGTTCCCGCAGCATTCCCAGCAGGATGAGGGGAAGGAGCTGGGAGAGGGGTTTGGAGCTGCGGAGAGAAACCCAGCGGGAGCCGGGGCTGCCCACAGGGTCAGGAAACACCCGGGGCAAGGAGCAAACGCAACTCCTCTCCCTTTTCCCAGCCTCCGGCACTGCCAGGGATCCTTAAATCCACCCCCAGCTCCAGCAGCGGGACAGGGAGCAGCCAGGGATCCCTAAATCCACAGTCGGGGATCTCTAAATCCAGCCCAGCTCCAGCAGCGGGACATGGAGCAGCCGGGGATCCCTAAATCCATAGTCGGGGATCCCTAAATCCACCCCAGCCCCAGCAGTGGGACACGGAGCAGCCGGGGATCCCTAAATCCACAGCCAGGGATCCCTAAATCCAGCCCAGCTCCAGCAGCGGGACACGGAGCAGTCGGGGATCCCTAAATCCATAGTCGGGGATCCCTAAATCCACAGTCGGGGATCCCTAAATCCAGCCCAGCCCCAGCAGCGGGACACGGAGCAGCCGGGCAGGGACACGGGGGCTGTGAATCGAGGTTTGCTCCAGAGGAGCTGGATCCCCCTGCCCAGGGCCGGGGCCTGGCTGAAGCCCAGCGGTGCCAGGGCTGGCTGCGGGCACAGCGAGTTCCCGAGGGACACAAAGGAGCAGCTGGCACGGAGCATCCCCGGGAACTGGCAGTGCCACCGCGGCTTTTCCTGGGGCACAGGGGAGGGATGAGCCCGCGGAGCGGCCCGGACACATCCAGAGCTCCGTGTGTGGCTTCCCAGAGCCCCGAGGGGCTCTGTCCCCTCTGTCCCCAGGCTGGACACTGCTCCCAGATCTGGGATGGGGCTCCCAATGGATCCCAGAATGGCTCGGAAGGACCTTAAAATCAACACCTGCCACCATCCCAGGGTGCTCCAAGCCCCGTCCAGCCTGGCCTGGGGCACTCGCAGGGATGTGGCAGCCACGGCTTGCACGGGAAATCCATCCTGGAGGAATTCCTCCCCAGTATCCCACCCCACCCTGCCTCTGGCAGCTTTAAACAAAGGAGCATCCAGTAAAAGGTCCCTGATCTCTGACCCCAAACGAGCCTGGGGACCCCGGGGCAGTGATTATCCCCCACCCCCGAGGGGAAGGAGCCGAGCAGGGGGTGGAGAGCCCCAGCTCTCCTCTCTCCATCCCTGCAGCAGCTCCGTGCCTCAGTTTCCCTGCCCCGTGCCAAGCTCTGGACGACGCTTCCCGCACAGACCTGTGGAAAAAAGCGCTTTTCCCACCAAAAATATTGACCCGATGTTATTTTTTTTCCCCTTGATTTCTTGTCCCTGGAGGGCAGAGGAGCAGCAGGAGACGCTCTGAGGACGCCCCACGTGCTGACACAGCAGAGCAGCCCCCGCCGAGCTGCTCCGGCCCCAGGGAAAAAAGAAAGGGCCCTTTGTTGTGGCTTTCCTCCCCTCTGGAGCTTCCAGGGTTTGTGTTCAAAGGAGGGAACAGCAGAGCCTCCCCCCAGCTCGGTGTGCTCTGCTCCCAGACTGTGCTGGGGGTCACTTCTGGGGACATTCCCCTATCCCAGTGCTGGGGACTGGAAAAATAAATCCTGGCCGTGCTGCAGGGTGAGGAAAAGTTGCCTAAATCGCTGAAAGGGACACCAGGAATCCTTAATTTCCAGCTTCCACATCCTCCCTGAGGCTGCTCGGAATCCCTCCCCTCCAGCCCTGCTTCCCTGAGCACATTTTCCAACACTTTTCCCTGCAGAGGACACTGGGATGTCCTACAAATCTGGGCACCACCGGGACAAAAACCCAGCTCCTGTCTGGGCCAAACCTGGAGAGTTCCACCCTCTGCAGCACAAAGCCTTGGGGACAGAGGGGACACCTGACCACCCCCAGACCCAGATTTCCCACCCAGACGATTTTCATGGACTCACTCCCAGTTCCCTTCAGGGATTTCCCAGTCCAGCAGCTCGGCGGGGTTGGGGGCTGGAGGCCGGGGCTGGTCACAGCAATTCCAGCTGTGCCTTAAATCCAGGGTTCTCCTGGATTTACCTGCCCGAGGGCACTGCCTGGGGAAGGAGAGAGCTCCAAGGGCTTCTCCCAGCTTTTCCTGCTCCTTTTCCAGGCTCAGGTGCCCTCCAGGGGGTTTAATTAACACAGATGTGCTCAGGTTGCTGCTTTTTAATCCAAGTCCTGGCTCCAAGGGCACAGCTCGGACACCAACGTGGCACCAAGGGGGCAAATCCAAGGATTCCAGGGCTAGCAGCACTTCCCTAGAACTTGGTCTGAATTTCTGGAGCTGGTCTGCAACCCCAGGGAGCTCCTGCAGAGCACCCAGAAACCAGTGGGACAAAGAGCAGAGGCTCGGGCAAGGCCTGGGAAAGGACAGATAAATCCCACAGGGATGTCCACATGCCAGCACAGCTGACTCTGATGGTCTTTCCCTACCTTTTAATCCACATTTCCTGCCCTAACTGGGATCTTTCCCACTCCAACACAACCCCTTGATGTGTTTGCACTGAGGATTCTGTGAAGAAGCAGCAAAAGGACAAAAATTTGCTCTGAGAAGGACGAGGAGAAAACCACCAGCACCAAAACTGCTGGAAAATCCACTCAAACCCAACCCAAACCCTTCCCAAACCTGCACCACCTCTGCTGCTGCTCCAGCCTGGCTGGGGAACCTGCTGGAGCAGGGATTTGGTGGGATAAGAGCTGGGGGAGAGCCCAAGGCACCAGCTCTGACCCCACAGAGAGCACAGGAAGAGGCTCCAGCACCTTCAGAGGTTTCTCAGAGCAGCCCTCGTGGCCGGAGCTGAGCGAGATGCGTCGATGCTCTTGTGGTGAGAGGCGCTTCCTGCCCAGCTGCCGAGGGAGGACCGTGAGATTGATGGTTCCTGAGCAGGGAGGGACGTGCTGGGCACCCGGAGGAGTCATTTCCATCCCCGGCAGCTCTCGGTTCTCACAGGGAGAGGCTCAGAATGAGGAAGGATGCCCCAAAAAGCAAAATCCTGACCAGGGAAGAAGTTCCCAGGGTGAAACAGTTCCTTTTTCTCCCCTCAACCACCCCAGCCCAGCACTGCCCTTCCAGGGGCTGCGAGATCCCAGCTGATCCAAACCGACCTCCTGATGGGTTTTATGGAAAAGCCACAACTCCCCTCCTCTCCCACAGCAGCTCCAGCAAGGAAAAGCTTCCAATCTTTTCAAAATGCAGGCCTGGAGAGACAGAGCTATCCCTCCCTGCCGCCGGGGGAAAGCTGATGCCGCTGGAACCGCGCTCAGCATCTCATCAGGAGCAGCCACACGCAGATGGAGCCCCAGGAACCAGCCCTGCTCAGCCCCCCTCGCCCTTCTGCAGTTACAGGAGTGACCCATTTCCCCAGGGAACGACGCCCTGGCGCTCGCAGGAGCTGCCAGGAGCCTCCCAGAGCTCCGGGTGGGCTCCCAGGGCTGAGCCCTCGCTCTGGGGGGGCCTCACACGAGGGGGAACTGGAGCACGAATGGAATCGGCTTCGGTTTGTTCCAGCAGAGCCGGGGCTCCCTCCGGCCTCAATCCAGCACTGCCAGGTGCCCATCAGAGCCAGATGGGGCAGGGAATGAGGGAAAATCCAGTCTGGCACAAATTCCCAACACTTTCCTCACCCACAGCCCCTTCAGCAGCTCTAAACGGGTCTGGGGGGCTCGGGCTGGACTTTGCACCCCAATTAAGCAAAGGAGGAGCCCCTTTAGGGCAGGGGGAGCAGCGGCTCCCACAGGGACACAGGGAGCTGCCTGATCCATGAGGATCCAGCTCAGCCGGGGAATGAGGAACGAGGCCTGTCCCAGCAGCTCCGGGAGCTCCCCAAGGCCCGCTGGCACAGCGAGGTGACAAAAGGGTGTCCCCGCCAGCTCGGGGCTGTCCCCTGACCCCAAAATCCTCCAGATTTCCGGCAGTTCTGCCCTTAAAGTCCTCTGGAGGCCGGGGCAGAGCCTGCAGCATCTCTCGAGGAAACAGGGATGGAGCCACGGCACAGGGAGGGGAGCTCCGCTCTCCTGCACGGCCGCGAACGAGCCAGAGCCGCTCTCCCCGCCCGGGGAGCCCCTGCTCGGCCTGTCCCCCAGCCGGGCGGTGACAGGAGCGGGGGACAGCGGCCAGCGAGCCCCTCCGGGGGCTGCGGGGCCGGGCGGGAGCATCGCTGCATCCCCGCGCCCCGGGAAGGTCAGGCCGGCACTGCAGCACCGAGCCAGCGGCCCCGCGCCATCGCTCCGCCGCCCCAAAACCGCGGGGGGACACGCGGGGATGTGGCCCCGCTCCTTCCCCCGGGCAAGGGACAAGCCGGGAATAACCGGGAAGGAACAACCTCAGCCTTGTGGGGATGCGGGGATGGGAACGGGAAGGGGGGGGAAGGAGCAGGGGGGGCTCTCCCGGCGCACCGGGATGCTCAAATCCTTCGGGATGCAGCCCCGGGAAAGGCACGGAATAACCCGGGAAGAACCGGGAAGAAATCACCTCAACCTTGCGGGGATGGAAACGTGGGGGGGAAATAAGGGGGAAAGGAGCAGGGGGGGCTCTGCCGATGCTCAAATCCTACAGGATGCAACCCCCGGGCACGGGAAAGGCACGGAACCACGGAACAACCTGGGAATAAACCGGGAATAACCGGGAGGAAAAAACCCTCAACCCTGCGGGGATGCAGGGATGGATCCAGGGGGGGGGGGGGGGGCGGAAGGCGGCGGCGGGCGGGGGGGGCTCTCCCGGTGCGGCGGGGGCTCTCCCGGTCCCTCGGGATGCTGCAGCGCCAGGAGGGGAATTGGGGCGCATCCCTCACCCCCTAAAGCACGGAAAACGCGCATCCCCCCCATCCCCAACCCCGCGGCCGGGGGCGGGCGCTGCCCTCCGCGCACCCCCCGCTTCCATCCCCATCCCGTCCCCGTCCCATCGCCCTCCCGGTGCCCGGCACTGACCCGAAAGAGGCGGCGGGAGCAGGCGCGGCGCAGCGCGGTCCAGCCCAGCGCGCAGAGCCCGCACAGCAGCACCTCCGCCCAGCCCAGGTGCGCGTTCTCGGCCCAGGTGCGGCGCGCCAGCTCCCAGCCGCAGTCCCCGCAGCCCCGGGCGGCCGCGGCCAGGCTGCCGTAGCCCCGGCGGAGCAGCTCCCCGTAGCCGGGCATGGGCTCCGGAGGCGGCATCGCGGAGCTGCCACGGCCGCGGCCCCGCGCAGGCTCCGGCGGGGCGGGCACCGCGCTCCCCCCGCGCCGGTACCGGGGTAGGAGCCGCCCCCCGGCACGGCCCGGCCCCCCTCGGGCTCGGCCGGGGCTCCCGGAGGGGGCAGCGGCTCGGGAGGGACGCGGGGAGCGGAAAGAAAGCGAAACCAACGCGGTGGGAAGGCGCTGGAGAGGGGAAGGGCGAGGAAAACCCCAAATTTCGGTACCGGGGGTGATGGAACGGTGGGGAAATTCCTGTGACTGCCCTGGGGAACCCTCGGGGCTGGAAGGCGCTGGGCACAATTATGTGGCAACACGGAGCTGCCGCTTTGGGGTCTCGGGTGCCAATTTAGGAGGTTCAAGGGCAAATTTGGGGGTCTCAGCTGCCAGTTCAGGGGATTCAGGTGAAAATTTTGGGGGGTTCAGGTGCCACTTCGGGGCGGGTTCAAGAGCACGGAGCTGCACGTTCAAAATCCCTACCTGAGCCTTCTCCTGTCAGCGTTTCACTCATTTGATAAGCCAAGGAAATTGTTTCTCCAGGTATTTTTTCCCTCCATCTCAGCACAAACCTCGGAGCAGCTCTGGCCCTTCCCAAGCTCCTCGGGAGTTTCCAGGTGTGTCCAATCTCCCCCCACAGCTCCGTTTTGGGCACCTGTTGCAGTTTAAGGGTTTGGAATCATGAAAGTCACCTTCAAGATGAGTCTGGGATAATAAAATCCACCTGTGAAAATCAAACTCCCTCCCAAAGGTCACCCCTGATGAAAAGACCTCACTGAGCTCCATCATCATCCTCATCCCAGGCACCCCTGGAGCTGCCAGGGAAAGGAAAATCCCCAAATAAAACCGAGTTTAACCTCATTTGGAGTCCCTCAGGTTGTCTGCAACCCCCAATTTCTCTGGGGCAGCAGGGAGGAAACACAAACTGAAACATAAACTCGTTGCTCTGGAGGTGCCCCCGTGTCCCCCCGGTGTCTCCCAGCCCCTGCTGGCTCCTGCTCTGCCACTTGCTCTGACTGTTTACATTCTGCAGTCAATTTATCAGGGCCCTGGAGTGGGGCAGGGCTGCCCCGAGCACACAGGACCCTTTCAGGCTCCCTCAGACAGCTCCACAAAGGGAACATTCATCCCCTGAAAAAGCCCGGCCTGGAAGGAGCCAAGCTGGGCACAAAGGGCCCTTTCAGTGCCAGCACGGCCAGGGGGGCACCCAGGAACCCCCCTGGGACGCGGTGCCAGAGCACAGCCCCCTGCTCCCCCTGCCCGAGGGAGAATTCCAAAGATAATCCCAGAATTCGGGGTCAGGGAGGGCTCCACGGCCACAAGAATTCCCACGAATCCAGGCTCGACCTCGACATTCCCGGCAGGGATTGGTGTCAAGGACGCTGCAGGACACTCCTGGCTCTGCTTCACTGCCTGAGCCTCAGCCTGAGCCTCTTACAGGAGGATTCTTTTCATTTGGGGATTTTCCCTCTCTGGGATCTGAGCCCAGGATCCTTCTCCCGGCTCCTGATGGGCTGGGAGACGCTGCAGAACTGGGGATTGATCTATGGAGATGCTGGAAATTCACCTTCCCACTCTCCCACTGCGATCCCTCCGGGCTCAGGGCTGGAATCCCAGAAATCCAAGCCCACAGAGATCCAGGAAAGGCTTTATTAGGAATGGATCTGGATCTGCAGTGTCCTTTAAGCAGAGTTCAGGGCTCAGGTGGGGCTTCCATCCCCCAAATTCGGGTGTTCCCACAGCTGCTGGGATGCAGAGGGGATTTTTCGTGTTCCAGGGGGGATTTTCTGAGTTCCAGAGGGAATTCCCACGTCAATCCCAGCTGGCAGGGCTGTCCCAGGGCTGTCCCAGGGCTGTCCCAGCCCAGCTCAGGCACTGGGTGCATATTGCAGGGCCAGGCGGTCAAAGTCGTTCTCCTGCAACCACAGCCAACCAAAAATGTATTAAATTAATTATTAATTAATTATTATCGATCACTTATCCCCAAATTTACATTTATTAACTCTCCTCTAGCTGAACACACCACTACCAGCTCCCTAAAGCTGAAGGAATTCCAGCAACATCATCCCATGCATCCCTAGGGGTTTTTTTCCCATTTTGCTGCTCTCCCCTCCCCTTCCCCTCTCCCCAGATTCCCTCTCCTGGTTTTTTTCCTGTTGGAGCACAAATTTCCACCTGGATTAAGAATCTGCATCTCAGAGCTTTTCTTCCAGGTCTGGGATTCCCAAAAGAGCTGGAAAAAGTGAACGAGATGGAGCTGCCCCCTCAGAAGGCGTTTGTAAAGAACCCGTCAGGACGTGGAGAAATTCAATTTATTTTCTTTATTTCTGTTATTGCTTCTATTCCCTTCCCTTCCCTACCTTGGCCTGGTACTCCTTGATGAAGGGGTGGTTTTTGTGAGCATCCTTCAGCTGCGACAGGTAACGATTGGTGACCTGGGGGGACGAGAAATTGAAATTTTGGGCTGACAGAGTGAAACAAATCCCACCCCAGTGTGGGTTTTTTTACACCTAAAATCCCGATTTTCTCCGTGTCCCAGTTCAAACCAGTGGGATCTGTGCACACACACTGGAAATAAGGAATAAAAATAAATTTTCAGTGGTGGTTTCAAGTTAAAAAAAAAAAAAATCAGGAGGAGCGGAATTTAGAACCCAAAATGGTTTTTCTGCCCTTTTCCCTCAAGAACGTGGAATTATGGAATGGTTTGGGTTGGAAGGACCTTAAGGATCATCTAATTCCATGGGCAAGGACAATTCCCACCACTCCAGGTACCACCACCACTTCCCTGCAGCTGGGAGCTCCCCACTCCCACGATGATCCCATGAATCCCCAAATCCTGCTGGGGACACCCAGAATTCCAAACCCCCCTGGGAACCACCCAATCCAACAAATCCAACCTCACCTCTGGGGGTTTGCCCAAGTGCTGGGACAGGACCACGAGGTTCAGCAGGGTCTCAGGGTGGCTGCTGTCCTGGAAAACAAAAAGCGCTGGATTATCCCAGGAAAACCCAGGCCAGCTCTGCAGGAACAGGCAGGGAAGGACTCGGGGCGTTATCAGAGAGATAAGAGAGGCCCAGGACACAGGGAGTGGCTTCCAGAGGGTGGATTTTGGGAAGAGATGCTTCCCTGGGATGGAATTCCCAGAGAATCCATGGCTGCCCCATCCCTGGAAGTATCCCAAGCCACCTTGGAGCCAAGCTGGGATTGTGGAGATAAAATCATCCTTAAACCCCTCCCAACCCAAAACCCTCCGGAACCCCAAGGACAGCCCTGCCCTCAGCCAGAGGGATCCATAAACCCGGATTTCAGCAGGAAAAACCCTCCCTGTGCTGGGCAGCTCTGGGAAGTGCAGGCTGCACCTTGTCCAGAGCCTCCTGGAGCACTCCCTCGGCGTCGTCCCACTTGCCCTGGGCCATGCAGCAGGCGGCTTGGCCGTTCAGCAGCAGCAGCGTGGAGGAGTATTTGTCTGCCAGCTCCTGGAAGATGTAAAAGGCATCCTGGAGCTTCTCCCCGCCCTGGAAAAGCAGGAGGAACATGCACAGGGTCATTGCCTGCTGCTGGGGATCCTCATTCCCCACCAAAGCTCCTCTGTGGGGTGTGTGAAGCCTTTGGGGGAACGGTGGGATTGTTGTGGGTGACGCTGCCGGGGTTGGGATCCGCGGGATTCCGGCGGCTCAGGAAGAACCCAGAGCGAAGAAATGCAAAAAACGGTCCAAATTCAGCACCACTCAAGGGACCAAAGGAGGCAGCTTTGGCTTCAGAAGGAAAAATCCACTTCAAAAGAAGCAATTTGGGTGTTTGGTGCCGTAAAGGAGGTGGAAAATGAGGGGGGTGGGGATTAAACACAGAGATGGACACCTGGGCTCTCCAAAGGCTCTGGATGCAGGAAGGTTCTCCAAGAGGTGGGGTCTCCACTCAGAGGGGAAAGTTCAGATTCTCAGGAAACCCAGTAAAGGCAGGGAGAGATTTTGTAACAAAGCCAAGTGCCAGAAGTTGTTTTCATGGAACAACAGGCTGGGGAAGCCTGGATTCCGTGGAATTTTAGGAGTTTATTCAGCCCCCTGCACTCCCAAACCGAGTGGTTTTGCCTCATTCCCAAACATCTTTTGGGATATTTCTTGTCTTGGAGTCTGGATTGGGGCAGCAGAGCAGCTCCCCAACCTCCTCGGGAATGTTTTGGGAATATTTGAGTGTGTTTTGGCTGCTTCCTGGGAGGAGGGAGGTACCCACCATGGCCAGGTTCACCCAGGCTGTGGCCAGCTGGGTCAGGGTCGCGTCCTCATCCTGCTCCTGCATTTTCTTCAGCTCCTTCCTGCAGGAATCACAAAGGAAAGGTGGTTTCAACACAAAAACCAAAACCTTGGGGGTTCTCCTCTCGAGTTTCCCATGCTGGGAATGTCACAAACAGCAAATATTTCACCAGGAGAGGCCTGGTTTAATTCTCAAATGCAGGAGAGAGATTCCAAACACGTCCTGCTGGAGGGGAGATCAAACCTCGAGCTCCAGCTCTGTCACCTCCAGGGCTTTGTGCCTTTCAAAGCATAATTCTGCAGCACAGAAGGTGCTGGGTGTTCCCTTTTCCAGGTTCTCCCCACACAAACACCAGGAGAAGGAGAAGGGAAAGGGAAATCCCACCTGGCCAGGTCGAGCCTGTCGAGCTTCAGGAGGATCTGGATCATCATGGCCAAGCTGCAAGGACAACGAAAGAGGGACTGATCCAGCTCAGGCACAGATTCCCAGAGAATTCCCACCCCTGGGAGTGTCCAAGGAAAGGCTGGACAGGGCTTGGAGCACCCTGGGATGACCCTGAAGGCCCCTCCCAGCCCCAACCACTCCGACTCCCAGAGCTGCAGCGCTGCCAGCTCCTTCCCTGGCATGGAGCCCACCCGGATCAATACCAGGCTCTCCCATCCCCCTCGGCAACCAGAACCCTGGAGCTGCAGAAAAAGCCCCAAATCCCCGAGTGCCTCGAAAGCAAAACCTCTGAGGAGCCTCTGGGTGCTGCCAAGGCTCAGGCAGCCCCTCAGGCTGTGGAGAGGAGCACGGCCCTGGTCCCAGCTGGGAATTCCCTCACCATTCCAGGCTCTCGCCCTGGTGCAGGCTGCGCAGGGCAGCGTCAGCATTCTGCTCGTGGAAGTAGATGGAAGCTGCCATCAGCAGGAAGGTGCTGTTGGCCACATCCACGCTCTTGGCCATCTTCTTGTCCAGATCTGCCACAATTGCATCCCTGTGGGCAGGGAGAGAGGGAACCTGGGGCTGGCTGGATGAGGGACAACGATGGGAGAGGCTGAGGCTGCCCCTGGCAGGGTCCAAGGCCTGGCTGGATGAGACTTGGAGCTGGTGGGAGGTTTGGATAATCCTTAAACCCCCTCCAAGTCACAGAGTCCCACAGCTCTGGGATTCTGTGGAATTCTGCCTTTTCCACACTCACTGCACCACCACAAACCCCACAGCTCTGCAGATTGTCCCCCGTGGGGAGAGGGGAGGAGCAGCCCTCACCTCTGGCTCTCGCTGGACAGGAACTCTGCGAACATCCTCACTGCCTGCAGCTCCGCGCTGGCGCTGGCCTTGATCTCGTCCAGGACCACCCCGTACTTCCTCTAGGAAAGGCAGGAAAGGCAGGCTGCAGTTGGAGCAGAACTCAGGGGGATCAGGACACAGAGAAGGGCTTCCCAGAGGGCGGGGATGGATGGGATACTGGGAGGGAATTCCCAGAGCAGCCGTGGCTGCCCCTGGATGTGCCCAAGGCCGGGCTGGACGGGGCTTGGCGACAGTGGAAGGTTGGTCTGAAGGTCCTTCCAGCCCAAACAGTTCCACAGTTCCTATGAAACCCCAGTCAGCCTCACCTGGGCGATGTAGGCTCGGAACAGGAACACGTCCCTCTCCACCTCCTTCTCGGGGCTGGACGGCTGAAGGGAGGGAGGAAACAAGAACCTCTGAGGGCTTCAGACATCCACAACAAACCCCCGGGCGAGCCCCACACAAACACTCCCGGGGCCACCAACACCCTCAGGGAGCCCCAACCCTGCGCCTTTAGTGTCCCTGCGGTGGGCCCCGGGCAGCGGCCCCTCAGCGCCGCCCGCCGTGCCCGACCTTGGCCCGCTGCGCCTCGTTGATGGCGGCCTGGTAGGCGCCGATGTAGAAGCTGTTCCTGAGGTCGAACAGCTCGTCCACCTCCCCGGGCGGCGCCGCGCCCGCCCCGGCCGCCATCGCCCTCAGACACGTCCCCGGAAGCGCCCGCGCCGCAGGGGCTGCCGGGAGCCGCCGTCTCCATGGAGACCGCCAATAGCAACGCGAGGAGGAGGAACGTCATCAAAGCGACGCGCTGTATCGAGTGTGGGCGTGGTTAGAGCGAGCGAGCCAATGAGCGACCGGAGCGGCGGTGACGCCATCGGGACGCGCCGGCGCGCACGCGGAGCGGGCATGGCGGAGTTCCGGGCGCTCGGGCTGGCGCCGTGGCTGGCGGAGCAGGCCAGGCAGGTGGGGCTCGTCCGGCCCACGCCCGTGCAGGCCGCCTGCATCCCGGCCGTGCTGCAGGGTGAGCGCCGCGGGCCATTCCCGCACCCGGGAAGGGCCGTTTGTGCGCCCGGTTCTATCCTGGGGACGGCCGCTCGCGGGCCTCCCATCCCTCCCTCGGGACCCGCCGCTCTCCCGGCCCCTTTCCCCCGTCCCGGATCGCGGGCCCGGCCGCTGACGCTGCCCCGGTGCCTCCCGCAGGCCGGGACTGCCTGGGCTGCGCCAAGACGGGCAGCGGGAAGACGGCGGCCTTCGTGCTGCCCGTGCTGCAGGTGCTGTCCGAGGATCCCTACGGCATCTTCTGCCTCGTGCTGACGCCCACCAGGTACCGAGAGCCCCGGAGAGCCCCGGGAGGGTCCCGGAGAGCCGGGGCCCGGCTGAGCTGTCCCTCCCCGCAGGGAGCTGGCGTATCAGATCGCCGAGCAGTTCCGAGTGCTGGGCAAACCCCTGGGCCTGAAGGATTGCGTGGTGGTGGGCGGCCTGGGTGAGTCCTGCGGGGCATCCCGAGCTTCTGCCTCCCCCTCGGAGCCCGGCGGGGGTAGAGGAGGAATTCCGCTCACTCCCTGAGCTGGGAGGGACCGTCCCGACCATTCCTGACACCCCAGAATCCCATCCTGTGCCTCGGAGCGGTGTCCGAACGCTCCTGGAGCTCTGCCAGCCTTGGGGACCGTTCCCTGGGGGAATTCCGTGCCCCAGCACCCTCGGGGGGAAGAGCCTTTCCCGGATCCCCATCCCAACCCCAGACACAGCTCCAGCCCTTCCCTGGCCCCTGTCCCTGCTCCAACCCTTCCTCTTGGTCCTGTCCCTGCTCCAGCCCTTCCCCAGCTCCTGTCCCTGCTCCAGC
>NW_024581078.1:1478912-1485323 GCF_017639235.1 Corvus kubaryi
CCTGCTCCAGCCCTTCCCCAGCTCCTGTCCCTGCTCCAGCCCTTCCCGAGCTCCTGTCCCTGCTCCAGCCCTTCCCCAGCCCCTGGCCCTGCTCCCATTCCAGCCTGGTTGGATTCTCCGCTGCCCAGCAGATCCTGCTGGGAGCACACAGAGTGGCATCCCCCAGCTTCACAGCCCGGCTGGTTCTGGGCTCCCTGCCCGATTCCCTGCCATTCCCGAGGTTCTCCCTGCAGACATGGTGGCCCAGGCCCTGGAGCTGTCCCGCAAGCCCCACGTGGTCATCGCCACCCCCGGGCGCCTCGCTGACCACCTGCGCAGCTCCAGCACCTTCAGCCTCAAGAAGCTCAAATTCCTGGTAAGCCTGGGGCCCTGCCTGGATTTCAGGGATTCCTGCTGCTGCCTTTCCAGCCGGGAATCCAGCTGAGGGAGCCGATTCCCAGGTGCTGGACGAGGCTGACCGGCTGCTGGAGCAGGGCTGCGCCGACTTCACCGCCGACCTGGAGGTGATCCTGGAGGCCGTGCCCGCCCGCCGGCAGACGCTGCTGTTCAGTGCCACCCTCACGGCCACCCTGACAGAGCTCAGGGCCCTGGCTGCCAACAGGCCCTTCTTCTGGGAGGCTGCATCCGAGTGAGTGCTCACGAGCCGGGTTCTTCCCCTGTTTGCTGCTCCTTGTGCTGCTTTTCCCCTGCTGCGTGTCCCACGCGCTGTGCTGGCACTGCTGAGGCCTTTTGGGGCGTCAGGACAAGGATGTGGAGGGGCTGGAGCACCTGAGGGAGCTGGGAAAGGGCTGGAGAGTTCCTGAGGGAGCTGGGAAGGGGCTGGAGAATTCCTGAGGGAGCCGGGAAAGGGCTGGAGAATTCCTGAGGGAGCCGGGAAAGGGCTGGAGAATTCCTGAGGGAGCCGGGAAAGGGCTGGAGTATCCCTGAGGGAGCCGGGAAAGGGCTGGAGTATCCCTGAGGGAGCCGGGAAAGGGCTGGAGAATTCCTGAGGGAGCCGGGAAAGGGCTGGAGAATTCCTGAGGGAGCTGGGAAGGGGCTGGAGAATTCCCAGTTGGGAAAGGGGCTGGAGAATTCCTGAGGGAGCTGGGAAAGGGCTGGAGAATTCCTGAGGGAGCTGGGAAGGGGCTGGAGAATTCCCAGTTGGGAAAGGGGCTGGAGAATTCCCAGTTGGGAAAGGGCTGGAGAATTCCTGAGGGAGCTGGGAAGGGGCTGGAGAATTCCTGAGGGAGCTGGGAAGGGGCTCAGCCTGGAGCAAAGCGGGATCAGGGGGGACATTCCCAATCTCCACCAGTCCCTGCCAGGAGGGCACAGCCGGGGGGGGTCCTAGGGGACACCAGGACAGGAGGGAACGGCCCCAAGCTGTTCCCATCAGCGGGAATTTCCTCCTGGAAAGGGTGGCCAGGGCTCGGAGCTACTCAGGGAGGCGTCCAGGGAAGGGCTGGGCGCGGTTTGGGACGGGCACAGCTTGGCCTGGGTGATCCTGGAGGGCTTCCCAGCCTCAGCAAAGCCGGGCTCTCCCTGTGCCCGCTCCCTGTGCCCGCTCCCTGTGCCCGCTCCCTGTGCCCGCTGCCGGCCGCAGGGTGCGCACGGTGGAGCAGCTGGAGCAGCGGTACCTGCTGGTGCCCGAGGCGGTGAAGGATGCCTACCTGGTGCACCTGGTGCAGACCTTCCAGGACGAGCACGACGACTGGGCCATCATCATCTTCACTAAAACCTGCAAGTGAGCGGGGTTTTCCCTCGGGGTTGTTTCCTTGTGCCCTGGCACGGTTTTCCCATCCCTGGGAGTGTCCCAGGCCGGGCTGGAGCACCCTGGGATAGTGGGAGGTGTCCCTGCCTGTCCCAGCTCTGTCCTGATCCATTCCTTTGGTGCATCCTGATTGTTTTCCTGGTTTTTTTTCTCCTTTCAAGGGACTGCCAGGTGCTGAACATGATGCTGAGGAAATACAAATTCCCCTCTGTGGCTCTGCATTCCATGATGAAGCAGGTGAGGGAGGCACAGCCCTGGCAGGTGGCTGCTTCCAGGTGGATCCCACACCCCTCACACAGAACTTTCTGCTCACAGAAACAGAGATTTGCAGCTTTGGCCAAGTTCAAGTCCAGCATCTTCAAGATCCTCATCGCCACTGATGTCGCTGCCAGGTAAAACAGAAGCGCTCACACCTGGATTTGTTCACCAGAACCAGTTTAGGCTGAGTTTAGCAAGAGCAGACCCTCAAATCCCCCACTTTTGGGTGGGACAGGGCTGTTCCCAACCTCTCTGAGCTGTAGTTTGCAGCCTGTGGGTGCTGCGGTTCCTGTGGGGTTCCTTGGGGCTGCCAGGGAGCAGCTCCGAGGGGAGAGGGAATTGTTTAACTGTGTGAGGAAGGAGTTTGTTCTCCAGTCAGCCAGTAAAGCCTCTCTCCATGAGGATATGGGACTCCTGGAGGAAGCAGGAATGAAACTGAGATCCTTGGGATAGTGGAAGTGTCCCTGGCCAAGGCAGGGCGTGGAGCTGGATGGGCTTTAAGATCCCTTCCACCCCAAACCATTCTGGCATTTTACAACCCTATGATATTAAAGCTGGTTTTCAACATCTGGGTGGGTTGTTTGTTTGTTTTTTTTTTTTCCCCTGCATTCCAGAGGTTTGGACATTCCTGCAGTCCAGGTCGTCATCAACCACAACACCCCCGGGCTGCCCAAGATCTACATCCACCGCGTGGGGCGGACGGCGCGCGCGGGTGAGCGGGGCCACCACGGCTGCTCCGGGGGCCACGGGGATCCAGGGAGGGGCTGGGCCCTGCCTGGGTGTCCCAGGAGTGTCCTCAGATCCGCTGGGATCACTGGGATCCTGCCCTGGTGTGTGTTAGGATGGGTCACACCAACGTGGAGCTGCGCCGATGGTTAACGGGATTTCAGAGCAAAAAGAGCCCTCTGAGCACCCCAGGGTGGCTCCCGGGGATGGATGGGTTTGGAATGGCTTGGATTCATCCCTGTGTGCCTGCCAGGATTCCCCCATCCCTGTTTTTCCCCCATGCCAGGGCGGAAGGGCATGGCCATCACGCTGGTGACGCAGTACGACATCCACCTGGTGCACGCCATCGAGGAGGAGATCAGTGAGTGGGGCTCTGGTCCTGCTGCCAGGAGGTTCCTTCTCCATGTGTGCCAAAGGCTTGGGAGAGAGCAGGAGCAGCTGAACCTCTGATTTCAGCTCCTGGGAGTGTCAGGCAGGACCTTGTTTGTTCTGCTGCTGTTTTTAGTGGAGGAGAAATCGCGTGGAGCTCCTCTTTATTAAAGCAGCCCAGGTTGCTTCAGGTTCAAATTCCCTTTTTTTTTTTTCCCCTGGGAAATGGGACAAAAAATGCAACATCCCGTGCTGTGGGGGATTGCAGGCAGAGGGGAGGATTTAATCCCTTGGAGGCTGAGGAAGTCAATGATCACAGCGTGTAACAATCTAACATTTAACAACAGAACATAAACCAGTCCCACCGATCGTTCCAGAGACTGCACTGGGATTTTTTTTCCCTTGAGGATTGGGATTTTGTAAGCCTCTCAATGTCTCACCCTGGTTTAGAGCTGAAGCTGAAGGAGTTCTCCGTGGAGGAGCAGCTTGTGCTGGACATCCTGACCCAAGTGAACGTCACCAGGAGGGAGTGTGAAATCGTGAGTGTGTTCCCTGGAAATCCTGGGAAAAAATTCCTGCAGAACCCCGGGGATATGTGGGGGAGGCTCAGTTTGCTCTCTGCCCGTGGTTTGCTCGGTTTTTTCACAGTTTTTCAGGGTTTTTTGCTGCTGAGGGTTGAGGTTTCTGGGTCTGCAGCCCTGAAGTTTCCAGCACACTGAGCTCCTGCTGTGCTGCTCTTCCCATTCCCGACTGCTCTGCTGCTTTTTCCCTTTTCCAGGAGCTGGAGGGGATGGATTTTGATGAGAAGAAAGAAATCAATAAGAGGAAACAGATGATCCTTGAAGGGAAGGTGAGAGCTGCTGCTTTATGAATTCTTAAAGGCCGATAAAGTGTGGAAAAGGGAAAGGCAAAGGGAAGGACAGTCCCTCCTTCCCTCCCTCACTGCTGGGCTCACTCCCCTTCTGGGTGGGGAAGATTTATTTAAAATAATCCTAAAATAAATATGAAACATTAGGATCTTAAAAATATGAAATACTATGAGATTGAAAATATTAAATATTATGATGCTAAAAATGCTCTGGAGGAAAGGGAGAAGGGTCTGAATTGTGGAACCTCCTCAGTCGTGGGCACCTGGGAAAGGCCAAGGGCTTGTCCTGGGCCTGTCCCCGATGTCCTGGGCCTGTCCCCGATGTCCTGGCATTTGCCCCCCCAGGACCCAGACCTGGAGGCCAAAAGGAAAGCAGAGCTGGCCAAGATCAAGAAGAAAAACAAGGAATGTCGGGAGAAGGTGCAGCAGACCCTGGAGAGGAAGAAGCAGCTGCAGCTGAAGAGGAAATTGCAGAAGAGGATGGAGAGGAGGAAGAGGAAGATGGAGAAGGAGAAGGGGGAGCAGTGACATCCCTGGGCCTGGCCTGGCCTGCTCTGCTTTGGGAATATTGGGATTTAACACTTTAATATGGACATTCCTGACCTGAAATCGGTGCTGGGGAGAAGGGAAGAATCCCAGAATCCCGGGATGGTTTGGGTTGGAAGGACCTTAAACCTCATCCAGTTCCACCCAGGGTGTTCCAAGCCCTATCCAGCCTTGGACACTTCCAGGGATTCCCAGCTTCTCTGGGAATCCATCCCAGCCCCTCCCCAGCCTCACTGGGAAGAGTTTTCATCCTCCTGCACAGCTGGGGCCATTCCTGGCAGGCTGGGTCAGTCTCCTGCAGAATTCCTTTCAGGAGGATCTTTCCTTCCTGGAGCAAAGGAGAGGCCAGGCCTGGATTCCTGCTGGGATAAAGCTCCCCTGTCCCTGCCCCTTCCGAGGGCTCTGATTGCCACTCACACTTGTTTGGATCAACAGATTCTCCCCTGAGCCAGAGTCTAAAAATACTGGGACGAGCTGGGCTCAGCATCTGTGCCAGAGCCTGCAGTTTTCCGAGGGGAAAATTCCTGGAACACAGGGGGGAGGTTGTGTAAGGGCTGATCCTGGGACTTTGGGAATAATCCTGCTTTTGCAATAATCCTTGTATGTTTAAGGTTTGGAGACAGGGCCCCGTTTTCCTGAATTTCCAAGATCGTTCCTGCACAGAAGAGCCCCAGGAGCAGGATTCCCTTGGTCCTTGTTCCATCCAGAGAAACCAGAGTTGGGTTTGGGGCCTCCCTGGGTGTGTTTGGAACAGGGTTAGGCTGGGGAGGGCTGAGCAATCCTAAAATCCAGTTCTGTTTCCCTCTGGAGACAAAAAAAATCCCAGATTTTGGCCAGCCCTGTCCCAGCTTTGATCCTCAGTGCCTTTTCTCTGACTGAAACCCTGTTATTTCTGTCCTGTACAAAAACAGTGGCTGTGGCCTGTGCCCAAATAAATATTTATTGCTGCACATGCCTGGAAACTGGAATATTTGGGGGAATTGGGGAATTATGGGGCCTTTGGGGTAGGGAGCAGCACTTGTGTGGAGAGAAAACGGGGTTTGGGTAAAGATTGAGCATTTTGGGGGTGTTTTATCCCTCAGGCAGCCTGAGCCCAGCTCCTTCCCTGTGGTGCCTTTTCCCTGATTTCCCTCAGGGATCCATCCGGTGTTCCCGGGCTGGGAGGGGCCAGGTCCATCCCTGGTGGCCTCAGGGTGCGTTTGGAGCTGCTCCTTTGTCCTGGGTGCCCTCCAGGAAGGAAAAGCCTTCCCTGCCCTGCCCGGGAGCAGCTGCAGCAGCGGTTTGGAGCAGGCTGATGCTGTTGGAATACTAAATCCTACAGCCTTGGAATGCTGATTCTGGGGAGTCGGGTGGGGATTAAAAGCCACCCTCCCGGAGCCAGGCTGCTCCCTGGGAGCGTCGCTCCTGCAGACGCTGCCACCCCTCTGTCTGAAGTCTCCGCCTCAGCCTGGCGGGGTTTCTCCCTCTCCTTCCCCCTGTGCCACGCGGGGTTTGATCAAGGATCTTGCCTGGAAGATTTATTCCAAATTCCTTTTCATGCAGCGCTGTCTGAGCAACCCGAGCTGGGAATCAGAGCGCTGGGTGCGGCTGGGAGTGGCTGAGCAGGGGAAGAGGCTGCTCTGCTGCCCGGGACGGAGCAAAATCCCTCAAATTCCCAGCCTGGGAGTTCCCTGCGCTGTGCAGGAGCTGTGCCCGCCCCGCTCCCCTCCTGCAGCCGCGGGTCTGGGGGTTCCCTGCCTGCGTTGCCATGGAAACCCTTCCCAATTCAGCATCGCTGCTGCGGCTGCTCTCACCTGGACCGGGTGTGGCTGCTGAGGCTGGGCTGGGGTGCGGGGGAGAGCCCTGGACCCTCCTCATCCTCCTCAGTCCTTCCTCATCCTCCTCAGTCCTGCACCCT
>NW_024581078.1:1485333-1531864 GCF_017639235.1 Corvus kubaryi
TCCTCCTCAGTCCTTCCTCATCCTCCCTCAGTCCTGCACCCTCCTCACCTTTCTCCACTCCTGCACCTTCCTAAACCCCCCAGAGTCCTGCACCCTCCTCATCCTCCCTCAGTCCTTCCTCATCCTCCTCAATCCTTCACCCTCCTCATCCTCCTCAGTCCTTCCTCCCACCTTCCCAAGCAATTCCTGACAGGTCACGTGCCAAGGCTGCCTTTCTTTTTTGGGTGCATTTAAGGCAATATTTGTCTGTTCCTGGAGCGTTCCCCCACCTCTGCCCCTCTCTCATGGAAGAACAAACCCCTCCAAGGGGTCCTTCCCAGAAGTTTCCAGGGAGAAGGGAGCAGCTGGGGCGCTCCTGGGTGAGATGCTCAGCACCTGATAAATCCCCCACACCTGCAGCTGTGCTGAGCAGGGACAGGGACAGGGACAGGCCGGTGACACCGCAGGGCCCCTCAGGAGCTGGCACCCCCTTCACACCCGGGGTAAAAGCTCTGGATCTGGAACAAAAGCAGCTGCAATGAAAAAATTGGGGGAAATTGTAGGGCCAGGTTTGGTGTCTCTCTGCTGCTGCCGCTTTACCTTGGGATGCTCTTCGCGAACACAAACTCTGCTGTTCTGAACGCCCTAAAAAGCTGGTTTTTATCCCCAGGAATGGCCTTTCCTCGCTGCCCAGGCTCCTCCCGGGGCCGCTCTGCCGGCAGATGGCAGCTGGGGAGCGCTGGACACCTCGCTGCTGGCTCCAGTCCGCGTTCACTGGGAATTGCAGCTCAAGGGCTGCTCTGCCTGAACATTTTGGGGGTGGACGGGAAAATTTGGCTTCAAAAAGCCGGGAGGGAACGGGGCTGCCCCCAAAGGCTGCCCCAGCTGGGGGCTGCTGCTGGCAGGAATCTCCTGGATCCTCTCCCTTGGGCTGACCCCAACCCTGCTCCTCCATCCCAGGGCTCTCCTCCATCCCAAATCCTGCAGCTCCTTCCCCTTCCCTGCTCCACCTCCAGGCTCTTCCCAGCCGGATTTTGCTGGTAAATCCCTTGTCCATGACATTCCCTCACCCGGGGCTTGCTGCAGCTGCCCAGGACATGCTGGACACTGGGATTGTCCCCGTCCCTCCCTGCCAGCAGCAGGACTCCAGGCTTGGGACCGAGGGAAGAAACACTTGGAATTTTCTTCCTCCTGTGCTGAGCAAACCTCCTGCTGGCTGTGTTTGATCCACCCCCATCCCTCTCTCCCTGCAGCAGCTCCCAGCCCTGCTGAGATGTGGATTCTGTCACCTCTGGGAGGGACAGTGGCTGTCAGGGAGCTGGGGACGCTGCTGTGGCCTCGCAGGGAGAAGCTGTGAGCACGGCAGAAGCCTGCGGCAGAGGCTCAGCCCCCTCCTTTCATCCCTGCTCAGCATTCCCAGCGCCACTCCTGAATTCCCAGACCTCAGCGCACGGCAGGGTCACAGGGGAGGTGGCACCTGTGCCACCCGGACACTGATTTGATGTCCCCTAACGAGGGCTGGGCACGAACATCTCCAGGTGAGGGGGAAATGGTTCTGCCTGGAGCCTGCTGGGGTCTGAGCCAGGGTTGGTGGGAACAGAGGGACAGATCCCAGGCAGCGTTCCCGCTGTCCTACAGCCCTTGGGAAAAACCAGCCAGGCACGGGGGGAGGAGTCGAGGGAAGGGTGACAAGTGACATTCGAGTGCCAGGGAACTCAGAGGGGAAAATGGCCTGGGACAGATGGGGCTGGGACTGCAGCTGGTGCCACGGGGACAGGGCTGGTGCCACGGGGACAGGGCTGGTGCCATGGGGATGGAGGTGATGCCATGGGGATGGAGGTGATGCCATGGGGACAGCGATGGTGCCATGGGGATGGAGGTGATGCCATGGGGATGGAGGTGATGCCATGGGGACGGAGGTGATGCCATGGGGACAGCGATGGTGCCATGGGGACGGAGGTGATGCCATGGGGATGGAGGTGATGCCATGGGGACAGCGATGGTGCCATGGGGATGGAGGTGATGCCATGGGGACGCTGGTGCCGTGGGGACGGAGGTGATGCCATGGGGACGGAGGTGATGCCATAGGGACAGGGCTGGTGCCACGGGGACAGTGATGGTGCCATGGGGATGGAGGTGATGCCATGGGGACAGGGCTGGTGCCGTGGGGACGGAGGTGATGCCACGGGGACGGAGGTGATGCCATGGGGACAGCGATGGTGCCACGGGGATCTTGATGATGCCATGGGACCAGAAGTGACACCAGCCTCCCACCCATCCCACCTGGCTCTTCCCTACAGCTGCAGTGCCAGCAGCACCCAAGGACACGGAATTTGCTCCTTCTGGTTCCCACTCCCTGGCTCACCCTGGCAGGGCTGAGCGTTGCCGAGGGGCTCCGGGCGCCGTTCCTCTGGATTCCCTGTTGGAGCTGCCTCATCTCCTGCGCCTCGTTCCCAGCACCATTCCAGCTGCTGGGATTTGGTTGGGAAGCTGAGGGAGGTGGAGATGATGAGTGCACGTTGTTTTCCCTGGGAGCACAAACAACCCCCCCACACCACCCCCTAATCACCACAATAATGATAAATCGCTCTGGGAGAGGGCACTGGGAGCCCTGCTGGGGTTTTTTTGGGGCCGTTTTCCAACCCCCACATTGAATTCCCTGTCCCTGGTGTGCATGGGAATGGTCTGGCAGGGTGTGCATGTGTTTGGGGGGTGTTACACGCACGGCCTGTGCTGCCCTGTGCTGTCAAGTGTAAACAGAGCATTTCTGCACTAAAAATAACCTCTCCTCTGAGGAAGGGAGCAGCTGATCCCTGCAGCCCAGATGCAGGAGCTCAGCAGGGTTAGGTCACCTCTTTTTTCATTAATGGCATTATTTAATTACAAATTCCCTTAAGTTTTATCCTGGGGAGCTTGGAAACAAAAGCGCCTCGTTGCTTTGCCTCCATCAGGAACTCGCTCTGATAAAAATTCAGCTATCAAAGGCAGGCTGTTAAATAACTTCGATGTGAGGCTGTCTTAACAACACAAGAGCATCACCTGGGGCTTTCTGGGGAAGGGAATGACTTTTACCTCTTGTTTAAAATCACTCAAAGGACTCAGACATTACCTAGCGTGGCCTGTGCTGACCTTTTCTCCTCTTGGCTCTCCAGGCACCTCGGAGGTGGTGGTAATTAAAGTCCAGCAGGGCTTCAGGGAGGGTAATTCTGTCCTTTGTGGAGGAGGAGGAATCAAAGCTGGGCTGGCAGGGCTGGATTTGCATCTGGTGGCATCTCCCATTCCCATCTCCACCAAAACTCCGTTTCCTGGGGCTGGGCTGGGCAGCAGGACCTTGTTTTGGGGCTGGATCCTCCCTTTCTGCTCAGCTCAATGTTCTGTGGACAGGGGAAGGCTCCAAGACGTTTTCTTTGCTCATCCCACTCTCCTCTGTGAATCATTTTCCCTTTATTAATGCTCTGGCTGGCTTTGCTGTGAATAATTAAGATCCTAATTTGCCAAAAGCACGAGGCCTCTCCGGGTACCTGCGGTCAGGAGCTCCCCCAGCCAGGAGGGTGCTGGGATGGAGCTGCTGACAGGAATTATTGGTGGGAGACACAAAACTGCAGCTTTGCCACTGTTGGAACACACTGGACTTTCCCCTTTGGAAGCACAAAAATAAGAAATCAATCAGGGTGAGGGCTGGAGAGGGCAGGGTGGGGACGTGTCGGTGCCACTGCTCCGAGCCACAGCCAAAACCCTTTGGAAATGGATGGAATTGGTGCTGCTGCTACAGCTCCAGTGGAGTTGTCTCCTGGCTGAGCCCAGAATTGTGGGAATAGCTGGTGATAAATGGGATTTCATTAGTGTGGAAGGAGGGAAGGCTGCAGAGGAAAGGCCTCCCAGAGCCATCCATCACAGGGCCTCGAGAAAGGCCTTTGTGAACAAATGCTGAGCGCAGGACAGAGCTCATCAAAAAACCACTTCCAGATTATTCTGGCAAGGAAAAGGATGGCTCCAGCAGCCCCGGGTGGGGGAGAGGCACAGGGAACGTGGCCACCTCTGTCCCTGGTGCCTGAGGGAGCTCAGGAGCACGGCCAGGGCTGGCACTGGCTCAGGCACAGCCCTGGGGTGGGCAGGGACAGCCCCAGAGGCTGCCAGGCCCAGGGAAGATCCCACAAAGCTTCCAGAGCCCTGGAAAAGGCTGCTCAGAGATTAATGAGGGGCCTGGCCTTGCTCCTGCTGCGTTTTGATCCCACAAGAGCCAAGGGCAGAACAGGGGGCTGCACCTGCCCAGGTTGGGCTCTGAGTCCTGGGAAGAGGCAGAATCCTTGTGCAGGATCCCTGTGATCCATGAAGATCCCCCAATCCACAGTTTGAGCTTGGATTAGCTGCAGATGCCTTATTTTGTGACTCACTGCATGATTTATACCCCTTCCTGAATGACTTCAGACCTCCCTGCATGACTTAGACCTCCTTGCATCATTTATAGACCTCCTCACACGATTTTTAGACCTTCTCACGTCATTTTTAGACCTTCTCACATCATTTTTGGACCTTCTCACATCATTTTTAGACCTCATTGCACGACTTTTAGACCTTTCCACACGCAGCCCAGCCTCTCAGAGGGTCAGTTCTCTGCTGCAGGTCGAGGTGGAGCCCTCAGGGGTTGCTCTGAGGGTATCAAACGCAGAAGGAACTGGCAGAAAAACTTTTTGGTGCTGCACTGCTGCCTGAGCTGGCTCAGAGCAGGTCCTGGGGCCACCAGCACGGAATTCCCTGGAGCTGGGGGAGCTCCTGTGTGTGTTTTCCTCCTGGGAGTCCTGCTGGGATGTGCAGCAGCTTGATCAGGAGCTCCCTGCCTTGGGAAAGGTGACTCAGCCAGGTGTGGCACCCACCAAGGAGCAAAGCAAGGCTGGAATTTTGCTGCCAGAATTTAAGGATCCATTCCCAGCTCCACCTCAGCCACGCAAGAGAACCTGGTGGAGAACATGAGGAACTTTCTCCCGGTCTTTTTGCCTCCCAAATCCCACCCTCCTGCTTCCACAGCAGTGACAGAGATGCAAACCAAACACACCTTGCTTGGAGCTGATCTCTATTTCAAAAGAAGGTGCTCCTGGAGGGAGAAAATATCCAACACTGGCATGGGGTGGGAAACAAATCCCGAAAAATTTTTTGCCACCCACTTCCTTCCTTGTCTTCTTCAATACCCTGGAACAAAATGTTACTACAGCAGCTCCAGCCCCAGACAGTTGTGAGAACACTTCATGCAACAGAAATGAAAATAAAGTAAAAACTAACCAAGGGAAAAAGAAAAACCCAGACCCAGAGAAGAAGAGCTCTTCCCTGACTCCATAGGTCTGGGAATTTCTGTGTTTCCCTGGGAAAGGGAAGGGCTTTGCCTGGCCACGATCCAGCACAGAGTCACCAGCAGTTCTCTCCCCACTCCAGCAGATTCCCGAGGTGCCAGACCCGGGTCCTGCCCTGACTTGCAGCGGAGTGGGGGAGCTGCGGGTTCCTCTGCGGCCACCAGGTGAGTGAGAGGAGAGGCAGGGCCTCTCCACAGGGAACATTCCCAGGATTTCTGCTGCCTTTGCCTAATTTTTAGTGGCAAAGAGGACAAAAATACAAGCCCAAAACACATCCAAATCCATCAACACTCCTGTAAGGTTACAACTACAGCTACAGACACTCCCACAGGCTCTGGGAATGACAGAGGTGAGGGACACAATTCCAGCTTTCCCCAGGCCTCCCTCAGGCCTTGCTCAGTTCCAAAGGCTGGACAACATCTAGGAGAACTCCCAAACTTCAGGGGTAACTCCCAAACTTCCCACAGGCCCCTCAGGGCACCGGTCCCAGCGTGCTCCCAACACCTCCTGCTCTCCTTGAATCCAGCTGGGACCCGTCCCCGTCACAAGGAGCAGGACATGAGCAGGACATGAGCACGACATCCCTGGGGCTGCTTCCCAATATAAGAGGGGGGGAAAAAAAGGAAAAAAGAACCCAAGAGCAACTGTTGACTTGCTCCATTTAATTTCAATTAACTGCAGCCCTCAGAGGCCAGGAAAGATGCCAACCCAGCAGCTTGGTGGCCGTGCCCTGAGGGACATCCCATTTCCCAAATTTACCGTCCTCAACCAAGCCTCTGCTCTGCTCAGCTCAAAGTTTTCACCAGTCATTAAATCCCACCGTGTTCAACTCAGCCAGGCTTTAAACCCTGCAGTTCTTCTTCTGGAAGAGCAGTGGGAAGGACACGGGGTCAGGGGAGCTCCCATCTCTGCAAGTGGGGACCTTGGGGTGCTCCTGACAGTGACTGGATCCTGCTGGAAAGACACAGGATTGGGGAAGAGGAAAAGGAGGAACTTGTCCTGGGTGTGCTAAACTCCTCCTCCCTCCCCTCGGTGAGGGAAACAGGCAGCTGATTTGCAAAAGGCAAGTGGTTTCCTAAAAAACTACAGAAAAAAACCCCACCAAGGCGGCTCAGCCCCTTCCCCTTAGAAAATGTAAAAACCTGGGAGACACAGTGTGGCAGCAGGGAGGTGGGAAGGCAGCACGGGCACAGCTGCCATCTCTGGGCCATGCCACGGCCATGGCAGGGGCCAGAGACATCTGGCTGGGACTTCAGGTGCTCCCTGGAGAGGATTTGGGGGCTCAGGTGCTCCCTGGAGAGGATTCAGGAGCTCAGGTCCTCTCTGCCCTGCTCTGGGGGCTCGCTGGGCAGTGAGTGGCTGGTCTGGTGTCCACTCTGTCCAGGCAGCTGCTGGTGGGGTGGCAAATCCTGCCCGGACAGGCCACGAGGCTGCCCTGTGACCACAGGAGCTCTCGGTGCCCAGTCCCAGCTGAGGCTGCCCCTGCTCCGAGGGGGCTGCTCCGGCTCTGCTGCTGCTCAGTTGCTCTCCACCAGCTTGGCCAGTCCCTGCCTGAGCTCACTGAGCTCGAAGATCTTCACATCCATGATCTCGGCCACCTTGGTGACCTCGTTGTGCATCTTCTCCCTCTCGGCCAGGGTCTCGGCCAGGGTCTGCTCAGCCAGGTGAAGGCGCTGCTCCAGCTCTGCGTTCCGGGCCTCCAGCTCCTGCCAGGGACAGCCGGCACTGAGGTGGCTGCTCAGAGCCCCTGATCTCCCCCAAGCAGCCCTGCTGCCACCCACAGCCACCCTGTGTCCCCAGGGATGTCCTTCCCTGAGGGATGTCCCTATCCTGAGCCACCGTGGGTGAGCTCTGTCCCCACCCCAGGCCCTGCCCGCGGTGTGAGGGTGTGGAACTGCAGCTCTCCCCACGTGGATCCCCTGCAGGCTGGTGGGATTGGCTGTATGGAGCTGCTCCTGCCATGGGAGCCCATGTGGGGCTCCAGAGCTCCGAGATAAGCACAGGCTTATCTCCGAGACCCAGAGAGGCACATCCTGCTCCAGCTGTGTCCCTGCCAGCCAGAGCTCTGCTCCAGCAGGAATTCAGGAGTTCTGTGGGTGGAGGGTGACAGGACACCCCAAGCTCTGCCACAGTCCCATGTCAGGGGCTGCTGGAAGTGCTCAAGGAGAGAAAAGGAAGGCTGGGATTGCTGCTGGCTGCTCTCTGTGCCCTGTGTCACATCCCTGAGGGACACAGGGAGGGTGGCAGAAGGCAGAGACACAGGCAAGGAGCTGCTCCCAGCATCCAGAGGCGTGGCAGCCCTCTGGCATTCCCTCTGTGGCTCCAAGGAGATGTGGGGATGGATCTGGGAGCTGAGCTGTCCCAGGTGTGCCACCTTTACCTGCAGCTTCTGCAGCATCTCCTCGCGCTCCCCCTCCGCCTCCCACCGGCCGCACTTCTGGCTCTTCAGCATCTGGATCTCCTGGAGCACGGGGAGGGAGAGCCTCGTGTCAGAGCCACCCCTCTGCCAGCAGGAACAGCTCCCAGCTCCCAGCCAAGGCCTCTTCCCTGGCTCCAAGGAGCACAGAACCACAGGCAGCTCCACATTTTCACACCTCCCTTTCTGAGCTGCGTCTGCTGTACCTGGGTGAAAGCCCCTGCACAGCTCTGCCCCAGCACTTCTGCTCCAGGCCTGGGGAGGGGGCAGAGATCTCCTCTGAGGATCAGGAACCCCAAAACACCTCCCTCCCTTCTTCAGTCCCTGCTCTGTGGCTCCATCCCTGCACCAGGCCAGCAGCAGGGATGTGTAAATCGCAGAGATCCTCTCCACACCTCCCCTCCTCCACAGCCTCTGTAATTAAAACCCTGCTTTAAATCATTCATTCATTTAAATGCAGCGAAAGGGAGGAGCAATTACCACACCAGAGGCCAACTGCCACCACAGATGGCTGAGAGGGGAAGGGGTAAGAGAGCTCTGCAGAGGGTCTGAGCCTCTCCACTCCAGGCTGGGGACACGGGAAGCATGTCCAGCATGTCCCAGTGCTTCCCTGTCCCTCAGCTTTGCTTCCTGGGGAGGGAATAACGAGGGCCCTGAGCTCAGAGCAGCTCTGATGACTGACAGGCTGCTGGTGATTGACAGGCTGGGGGGGTTATCACAGTCTCACCTCATCTTTAGCCTTGATCAGCAGCTCCAGCTCCTCCAGGGTTTGGCTCAGCTCTTCCTTGTTGTTCTCGCTGGAGGAATCATGAGTCCCCTGTGACTCCAGTTCTGCCACCTGCAAGGGGAGGCTCCCTCAGAGCTGCAGGAATTTCCTCCTCCCTCATCACCCACTGCCGTTCTCTGCCATGTTTAGGCTTCCCTGGAAACCCACCTGAGTTCACAGCAGCTCCCACCTGGGGCTGGAAGGAAAAAATTCCTTCTGCTCTGCCTGGATCACACCCAGAAACACTTTGTGGCTAAAAACCCAGTTTAGAGACTTTGTCTGTGCTTTCTCCAGGAGTTTTGCACTTCAGCACAGCTGAACTGGCTGACACCAAGAACCTGAGCCTCCAGCCCAAAGATCCAGCTCCATTTACACCTC
This sequence comes from Corvus kubaryi, assembly GCF_017639235.1. Taxonomy (NCBI): domain Eukaryota; kingdom Metazoa; phylum Chordata; class Aves; order Passeriformes; family Corvidae; genus Corvus; species Corvus kubaryi. Next base: position 1,494,218 of record NW_024581078.1, read on the forward strand.
TGGGAAGAGATTTCCTAGGAAAAGGGAGTTGCTGCAGCTCAGCAGCTGAGCTGGAAGGGCTTGCCCAAGAGTACTCCCCAGCTCTGAAACATTCAGCTCGGTGGCTTGGATTATTCATGAGGAGGATTCATTTTTAAAGCTCATCACAAGGGCTGCAGCAGCTTTCGCTGGGGCCAGGCTCCCACTGGGGCTGCTCTGAGCTCTGCAAACACCTCCAGTGACAAGGACCTCACCCAGACAGGCAGCACATCCTGGTGTTCCCAGGAGCAGGACAGCACTGGATCCATGCCCAGGGTGGCTGTGAGCTGCCAGGATCACAGGGTGGTGGCCAGAATCCACCAGAATGCTCTGATTTAGGGACAATAATTGAGATGTTTCACTGAGTTACAGTTTTCTTCTGTGATTCTGCCATGGCTCCAGTGTTGTCCTCCAGCTGAGGCTCCCGAAATCCTCCTTCCCAGCTCTCAGCTGAGTGTGCACAGAGCAGGGGCAGGGAAAAGTCAGCCCGACCCAGCCAGCCCCAGAACCACCCCCAGCCAGCCACACACCGAGGTCTCTGCTGCTCTTGCTGCAGAGCAGAAGAAAATCTGTTCCAGCCACCAGCACTGGGAACCAGCACCAGGCACCGGCAATCCTGAGGGATGGATGTTTACTGCACACCCTGGCCACACCACAGCCATCGAGTGCAAACAGCTGTTAATTGCTCCAAATCCCTGCTGGCTCTTCAATGAGCCATCTCCAAGTGCAATGGCTCCGTGCCTCCTTCTCCAAGGCTCCAGAGGCCTTTCCCAGCCAAACCCCAGCTGTCCTTAAAAGCCTTTTCCGAGCACTCCAGGGCTCTACCCTCCCAGCAAAGCCACCCGTGTGACTGTCACTCCCCTGCCCAGATCCACACAGTCGGGCTGTGACCTCCCTGCCACTCTGGAGGTCAAAGATCCCGTTATTCCAAGGGAACAAGGGCTTGTTTGTGCTGCGCCACACGGGTTTCATGATGTTGCAGCTCGGATCCGAGCTAATTATAGCAGCCAGAGCAATCTTCATCCTTCCTGTCAGCAGCCACACATCGCCCTGATGCCTGGCTGGGGCAAACAGGCCTTAATCTTGCTGGAAGCTGGGAATTACTTCCAGAAAATCTGAAGGGAAGCTGAAATTCTGTGACTTTGCACTTTGGTTTCCTCCCTTTCCCCACAAGGACTCAGCACACACAACCTCATTTCTTGACATGATTTCCCTGCCAGGCTCATGCAGCACCCTGGATTTGCCGGATTTGATGGCAAAAGGGGGTCAAGGGCAGCATCTGGGCTGGGGTTTGCCCCGAGCTCACCCGCTGGCGCAGCGTTTCCGTCTCCTCCTGATACGCCGTCAGCTGCTTCTTCCACTGGTCCACGTTGGCGTTGGCCTCGTGCAGAGCAGCCACCAGCTTGTTGTTGTTGTCCTGGAGGCTGAAGAACTCAGCTTCCCACTGCACCTCGCTCACGGAGCTGGGGGAGAGAGCAGGAGAGGTTCAGGAGAGGTTCAGGAGAGGGGTGGAGGCTTCTCTCCCCATTCTGAGTGCTCTTCTTCCATAGGTTTCTCTCCAGCTTCCCGAATTTAAACACTTCCTCCAGCTCTGAATCTCCCCCTCTGTCCTTTATCTCTGGATAATATTTGGCTTTCAAACTTGAAGCTGCACAAACGACACTGAGGTTAATGGGGTGGGGGAGATCCAGGTACTCTGAAGGGGTTCTGCAACGTGGGATTGTGAATCCATTTCAAAAATCCATATTAGAGCAGAGTTTGCTTTGAATAAAGCCCAGACTCAGGAGAAAGTAGCAAAGGACACTTTGCTTTTGATTTAAAAATACTCTTAAGTGTTCAGCTGGGAGCTTGACAGGAGCCACAGGGCAGAATCCAGCCCCAAGTCTTTTGAAGAGACAAAGAGAGGAAGCAGCAGGGACTTTGCTGGAATCATCAGGGGAATTAACACAAACACAGCCCTGGGCCAGCTGGAAAAGTGTGAACATCTCCTGGTATCACAAACTACTGATCTGCAGATAACTGGCATCAACCCATCCCTGCTGCAGGCACAGAGCATCCTCCTTCCCACGCTGCCTGAGCAGCACATTTCCAAGCTGGAGCAACTTCCCGCTGGGAAAGGGGGAAATGAATCCAGTGGAGGGTTTGAGAAGCAGACACGGGACATTACTCTGAGATCTAAAGGAGTAGAATTGCTCAGAATTATTTGGGATGACAAAGCCATGCACCAAATGCTGCCAGAGCACAGAGTTTGGGAGTCAGGAGCACTCGTGGCAGCCTCACCCTTCTGAGAGCATCTTCTTCAGCCTCTCCTTCTCCGTTGTTATCTCCACATCAGCACTCTGGCTCCGGAATAATTTATCCTCTCCCGGCCCATTGGAGCTGATGATGGGGCTGGGAAGTACCTGGGGGATGAAGGAGGGGTGGTCACCACCAGCAGTGAGGCCTGGACTGGCCCTGTGGCCACGAACCCAGCCTGGGTTCACGGGGTCAATTCTCAGCCCCTGCACTCCTGGGATCAACCTGGATCCCTCCCAGCTCAGGGAGAGCTGGGTTTGTCCACGTGACAAGAGGTGACAGGAGGTGGCAGGAGGTGACAAGAGGTGACAGCAGGTGACAGGAGGTGGCAGGAGGTGACAAACCCCCTCAGCCATGGCACAGGGGTGGCTCTGGGAGCTCTCTCTTGGACAGGGAGGTTGGTGCTTTGCTCTTCCAGCAGTGCCACATCCTCCCTGTCCCTGTCTCCACACTGGGCTGGGGCAGCGATCCCAGTGCAGGGGGGGACAGATCCCAGTGCAGGGGACACCAGATCCCAGGGCAGGGCACACCAGACCCCAGGGCAGTGGCCTCACAGCTCACAGCCATCCCTCCCTCCTGCTAGGATACAGGGAATTCTCTGGCCCTCAGCTCCCCCTGAGAAATGCCATCGGTGTCACAGCCTGTCACCTGAGTCCCGTGGCCAGGCCCAAACCTCAGCTGCTCAAAGTGGCCTTTTCAGGCCTTTGCTGAATTCCTCAGAGGATTTTCTTGCTGGTTCTCAGAGCAGTGGGAAGATTTAAACTCCAAACACAGAGCTGCCAGGCCTCCTGGGTTCGGTTCAGCTGGAATTCAGACACCAGGTGACATTCTCAGGGAGAAAAACTCTGTCATTGCTCAGGGGACTCTGGCACCCATTTTCCAAAGATGTGGGAGAAGAAACAGCCTCTGCCCCTACAGTTAATCCTTCTCCATGGCTCCTGCTCCTGCACACTTCAGAAATGGAGGCAGGAAGGGGCAGAAGTTCCTCCTGTGGTGTGAACCTGGGAAGAGTTGAAGATGCTCCTCACTGTTGTGTCTCTTCCATTCTCCCCAAGGATACACCCTGAGATTGGGGCTGCTAAATGGGATGGGGATTGGCCCTAAAAGGTACCAGAGGACAAGGAAGAGATGCTATTCTGGGAATTCCCCAGCCCAGAAAATGTGAAGCATGAAGAAAGTAGCGCAGATGCAGAAATGAAGGGAGGCCTGATTTAATTCCAGGAGACAGATCCGCTCTGTGCTCACTTGCAAACAGACACACAATCAATTATTCAGAGATGAAACTCGTGTCTGGAGCTCTGCTAATGCACAGGCCAGGAATCAGCAGCTGGGACAGTGGCAGAAGGGACGGTGGGGAGGGCAGGAATGCGGGACAGGCTGTGCAAGCAGGGGACACCACACGTGTCACTGTCACTGCAGGCAGGGCCCTGCCCGTGTCCAGGCGCTCCCACTCGGAGAGGAGCAGGCTGGGATGGGAACAGGGCTCAGTTTTAGCACTGCTGAGTCAAGGCAGGAGAATGAGCAGAGCCTTGGGCCAGGTCCCTGAGCTGTGCGTGACCTCCCCATGCTCCTCTGCCAGGCGCCACCTCAGCACAGGGGACAGGAGTGTGTCCTGCTGAGGCACCTGAGCAGCTCTGCCTGCTGCAAACAGGAGAACAGGGGGAATCTCTGCTCCCAGCCAGGGCAGCTGGGAGATGGAGGCTGCAGCTGGGAGATGGAGGCTGCAGCTGGCCAGGAATCTGTCTCCAAAAGACTCCAAAAACTTTGTTTCTCCAAGGAATAATCTACTCCCTTCTTTACCTGCCACCCATTAGGACAGGGCTTGGAGTGAGCCAACATTCAGGCAGATTTCCCCCATTTTTGCACCCCACGTGACATTTCCAGTCTCTGCAAAGCCACCACTTCCCTCTTCTCCCTGCAGGCCAAGGTACTGTTCACACTCCCTCCTCCTCTGCTGCTGCCTTCCCATCTGTGCCCATCCCAGGGAACGCCGTGTCCTCCAGCCCACTGCTCCCCTCCTGCTGCCAGGAGCTCTGGGGATGGCAGAGCCACCTCTGGAGCAAAACTCCTTGGGAGGGCACCTCCAGCACCAGCATGGAGCTGCTTCTCCACAGGGAAGAGCAGCACAGAGCTCCCCACAGCTCCCATTCCAGTTTAGCTGCGCAGGGAGATTGCCAGTGGAATGATGTGGGAATGAGCTGTGATGGGCTCCAGCTTTCTGGCTGAGAAGAACCTCCTGCAGCCTCAGAAAAGGCAGGAAAAAATGATTGGAAATTACAAAAAACCACCAAACAAACAACAACAAAATTCCAACCACCACCACGACGAGAAACGCCCACACCCCCCGCATGGCTTTGTGAGATATGATACGGGTTTGACAGTTTAACTGGCAAAGAGGGAGCAGTGTGAGCCTTCCCAGGGGCTCCACTCAAGCACTAATTAATTAATTCATCTATATTATGTGACCTCAGGGCCACTGGTGTTACCAAAACCACTGTCCAGCCTGACTGGCAATAAAGCTCTGGCAGAGAATGGGATGAGAGCAAGAGGAGAGCACCACAGGGACCATTTTCTCCCCTTTTCCTCATCCCTCTTCCCTGTTCCCAAGCATTACCTGGTGGGAGGTGATGTTCAGGGCAGGATTGGTCAGCTCTGTTTTATCCTGGGACTTCTCCCTGGCCAAACGAGCTGCTTCCTTCACTTCCTGGAATTTCTCTGCAAACTGGAGGGGAGGGGAAAAGTCACTGTGGGGCTGTGCTGAAATGTGCAACAAGCAGAGCTGATGCCTGGGTTCCTCCTCTGTCTGCAGCTTCATTTAAAATGCTTTTTAATTTCTCTTAAAGAATAAAATTCAGGGAATAACCCCTGAATTTGGCACTCGGGGCTGTGGGTTCAGCTAAACAGCAACGATGGAAACGGGGCCTGCAGACTCAGCTCCGTTTGTGATGCTCAAAGCACTCTGCAAATGCCACTTTAAAGCTGGTTTTAGTATCTTTGCACCTCAAATTACACTTTATCCCGGTGAGAGCAGCATTCCAGCAGGTCCCTAAGGATTTTCTGCAGAGGCTGAGCTCCCCTGAGGGTTTTCAGAAGTCTCCCTGCAGCATTACCTGGGACAGGTGTTGCTCCGAGGCAAAGCCCAGCCCGTACACGGTGTTGGCTCTGCTGTCAGCCCACTGCCCAAATTTCTGGGATGTCTTTGTGAAGGTCATGTTGGGGGTGATGGTGCTGTTGATGATTGCCTGTGGAGAGAGGCAGTGTGAGTCAGGAAACCCCAGGCTGCTGCCCTGGTGTGGGATTGATCGGGGAATCAGGGAGTGCTTTGGGTTGGAAGGGACCTTAAAGATTATCTCAATCCAACCTCCTGCCACGGCTGGGATGTCACTCACTGGACCACCAGAACCCTTGAGAACTCTGGGAATTAGGGGTAGAAATCCCTGGCTTTTAATTTATAAAACAACAGTCCAGGTTTTTGGTGACCAAAAGTCGAATGAATCTCAATGATCTTTTCTACTGAAAAAGGAAAAAAAAGCCCTCAGTACCACCAGCTTCCTCCACTGCTGGAAAAGATGATGAGAGACAGTTTGTCTCTGGGGCCTCAACAACTTTCTGATGTTCTCCCTTTCTGAGGCAAGAAGGGGAAAAATAAAAGGTTTAACCAGCACTCAGGACAAGCTATTACACAACCCTCTCTGCTGGGTAGGGGAGCAGCAAAATCAGCTGCCTGGAACACTCTCTGCCATCAGAGAGCTTCAGGAACCAGCCAGGGAAATGCCCATCAGGAGCAGTTTAGGGAGAGTAAATCATCTTTTGTGGAGGTGACTTCACCTCTGAGCCTCCCTCAGCCTCTGTTGTTTCACCGTGTCTGCAGCGCTGGATTCAGCACAGGATAAAAGCTCTCAGAAAACACTTCTGTGACAGCAGAGTGGGGAAAGAAGGGACAACATCAGACCCTGAGGCACCTTTTTGATCATCAGTGTCACCCAACACACCTGAGCACGGGGGCAGGGATGTTTCACCTTCCACGCCCTGCAGGAAGACACCGAAATGCCTGTGCTGAGAACTGCCTGATTTGACACCAAAACCACCCACACCAGGGCAGGTTTGGGCTGGGAGAAGCTGCTTTTGTGGGGGAGAAGCTGCTTTTGTGGGGGAACAGCTGCTTTTGTGGGGCAGAAGCTGCTGTGTGATGCCAGCAGGGCGTGTGCCCTACCTTGGTGCCCCCCACGCTGATGATCCTGTACACGTTGCGGGTGGCATCGTAGAAGTAGGAGACGGTCAGGGCGTGTTTGCTGGCAGGGATCCAGTTCCTTTTGGTGGCAGGGTCGATCTGGAAAACATGGGCCCTGGTGCTGAAGATTGGCTGCTCCCTGCAGGACAGGAAAACAGGGATGTCAGGGCAGGGGGAAGCTGAGGAAAGGGGGAAGTGCAGCGATTTCCTGCCGCTCGTGTTGCACTCCTGCCATTCCCCTTCCCTGTGTTCTTCCCAAGTCCACACCAGCCCCTCACGAGGCTCTGGGCAGGGAGCAGCAGCTCCCCGCTGTCCCTGCTGGCGTCACTTCACGCCCCTCTTATCAGGACCCAAGCTCTCCGGCATTCCCATGAGTTGTTTTTCCAAGAGTTCTGGGTTTCTGCCCCGGAACCCTCCACATCCCTGGGACTCCTCTAAATCCCAATTTTAGAAGCTGGGGGAGAAGCTGGAATCATCCTTTGCTGATACCTGAGCAAAGAAAAGCCTGTGGCTGTTTGTGCCTCCTGTCTGTCCCCACCATCCCGTGTGGAGACAGCAGCTCTCGCTTCCCAGGGACCTTGCACTTGGAAAATCCCCTTGGCACAAAAACTGAGGGAGTTTCACCCCAGGCACAGGTTTGTACCTTCCTCTAGAGCTTGTCCTCTCCTACACACTTGAGACAAGTCCTGGTACCCAAGGACAGGCTGAAAATTTCCAGGTAAGAACATGAAAAGACCCCCAAAACCTCATTTTTGGGGCACAGCTGATAGTCCCTCACAGCACAGCCATTGGGGCAGGGTTATGATCAGGGTTTATATTATTTTTAGCCCGATTTGAAGCTTTCTTCCACCATCTCTCATCCCTGAGTGCTCAGCTCATGGCAGCTTCCCCAGGAACAGGATTTTAGGGCTGTTGTATTAATTCTGTTTTGTAGGATATCTGCAGGGTGGAGCTGTAGGGGAATGGAGGGATGGATGGATGGATGGATGGATGGAGGCAGGAATTGAGCACAAAAAGCTCCTTCCCCTCAGCTCTTCCTCCCCTGACTCACGCCTGGGAAGCACATCCTGCAGCCAGGGCTCACATCCCAGGATTAAAGCAAGTCTCCCCATGAATTCAAGGAAACTCTTCACCTCCCAAACATGCAGCTGCTGAAGGCAAGTCCTGAGCCCAGCACTGCTGGGATTTTGGAGCCAGGAATATCTGAGCTGAGCAGAGATGCTGCATCTCAGGGATCAGGATGTAACTGGAGCGTTCCAGGGGAAGGAAGGAATGTTTTCCATGACACAACAGTCCAGCTGCACCAGGGCTTGGGGGATTCCTCTGACTCTGGTCAGACACACAGCACTGGCCACACTCAGCACCCAAATCCAGTGAAATCTGATGTGCTGGAACACCCCCAACCCCCCCCTGGCAGCTGCAAGGCACAGGCACAATCCTGCTTTGTGGAGCTCCCCAAAATCCAGACTCCTGTGTTTCCTTCCCATTCCAAGCACTCCCAGTTGCCATGAACAGCCTGTCCCATCAATCCAAATGCACCTGGTGCTTTCCAAACCCAGCCCTGAAACTTAGCAGGGAATATTTTATTTCCTTCCCACCTCCCAGTTCCCAGCCTGTTCCCAGGTGCCAGCCCTGACTCAGATCTCTTGTGACAGCACGAGGGTCTCCACATCCTCTCTGCCTGGATTTTTGGAATGAGATTCAAATTTTCCAGGCTCCATTCTCACATGGATTATGACTTATCTTTGACACACAGGAAAAATTGATGTTCCTGCCCCTAAAACCCCCAAATGCTGGGCTCATTTTGGGAAGAACAGAGGCAGGACTTTACCGAGTTGTTGACATTTGTTAGTAAGGGTAGGAGGCTACAGGCCCGTGCAGTTAGTAGGTGTCCCCTCTCCTCAGCTCCTCCTCAGGTGTCTCTCAGCTGCTCTGAGGTTCCTTCCTCGTGCTGCCTCCACAGGGATTCATTCCCTAGCGATGGAAAAGTCCAGCTGTTATTCCCCAACACAACCAGGCACCTTTAGGGGCTCCGTCTGCCCTGAATATTCACAGAGTTTCTCGTCTGCAATGATTTCTCATCACTGAACACGGTTTTTTCCCCTGTCATGGGAGATAATTGGGTGAGCCGTGCAACTGGAGTGAATCCCTTGGCAGCAGGTGCTGGCTGTTGGGAGAAGGCCACGGAGGAGCCTGGAAGGCTCCAGCATTTCCAGTCCTGCCCACATGATGCTGCTGCCTGATGGAAAACCCTCCTGGGAGATCATTCCTTGGGCACAGCAGCTGTTCCCGGGCTCCTGTCCATCCAGGATCCTATCCCTGTACTCCCGTCCATCCACGGGGCCATACCCAAAGCCCTAAAAGGGACGAGGTGGTGCCAAGCTGGGTGTCCCCAGCGTGCTCTGCCTGGGGACAGCATGGAGATGTTTGTGGTCCTTTTGCAGTGCAGAGAAAAAAGAGACAATTTCCAAGGGCCTGGAGTACGAGGACACAGGGAATGGCTTCCCACTGTCACAGGGCAGGGTTAGATGGGATACTGGGATGGAATTCCTCCCTGCGAGGGTGGGGAGGCCCTGGCACAGGGTGCCCAGAGCAGCTGTGGCTGTTCCTGGATCCCCAGAAGTGTCCAAGGCCAGGCTGGAGCACCCTGGAAGAGTGGAAGGTGTACCTGCCCATGGCAGGGGGTGGAACGAGATGATTTTTAAGGTCTTTCTAAGCCAAACCATTCTGGGATTCTATGAAAGTCTTTGTTTGTTTGCTTGTTGGGTTTTTAAATCCATCAGATGATACAAATCGCACCCAGCTCGCACAAGAATTTCATTGTGCACCTCCTGGCTGTGCTGCAAACCTGCTTTCAATACTCACTGGTCTGACAAGGTTAAAGCAAACTCCCCAAAACAAAAGCTCCCAGGAGCCTCCGTGGTGGAGCACAACAAAAAGCAGCCAGGAAGAGCAGGCAGCAACGCAAACCCAGAGGGGAGAAAAGCCAGAAAGGCTGCAGGACACAGAAAGGTGTGCAGGACACAGAGGTGTGCAGGACACACCTCTGAGAACTCACAGCTGGGGCATTACATGGAAAATGCCTCTACCTCCAGAATCCCTGAACAGTTTGGCTTGGAAGGACCTTAAAGCTCACCCAGTTCCACTCCTAGGACACCTCCCACTGTTCCAGGTTGCTCCAGCCTGGTCTTGGACACTTCCAGGGATCCAGGGGCAGCCACAGCTTCTCTGAGAATTCCATCCCAGCCCCTCCCCACCCTCACAGGGAAGAACTTTTCCATAATCTCCAATCTAAACCAACTCCATCCGTTCAGCAGTTTGACCAAGCAGAGTGCAGGCAGGTGAGGACAGAGACAGGGCTGGATATGCTGAGGGACATGCAGGAGGTGACAGCCAGACCTGAGCTGCAGCAGGAGCTCTGCTTGAGGAGCACCCAGGCCAAGCTGCTGCCGTCCTGCTTCCCAAAACACTACAAAGCTTTTAAAGACAGCCCTGGGATTCAAAGTGTCGTGTTCTATCTCCCGTTACAGCCCTCCTGTCCCCTGTGCTTTAAGTGCACACTGAATTCAGTCCCTGAAATGCTGACACTTCTTTTCCTGCTCCCAGCCGGGAGTCCCCACACCAGTGCAGCCCCAGCAGCGAAAAGGGCACGTGTAAATAAAACCACTTACATCCCCCCAGGGCTGGCCTTCGCAGATAATTAAGGAGAACCAAAGCAAATGACTGAAAGGACAAAGATCTGGCTGAGACACAGACGTGTTCAGCGAGTGCCTGATGGCAACTGGAAGGGATCCAGGTCTCATCCCTGCCAGCGTTTGCTCCCAGCACAGGGGGGAAGGGCAAAATTCAATATCCCACGGCCCCTGAGAGCTTAAGAATGACTTGTCCCGGTGGATATCCACTGAGACTCCGGCAGCAGCAACTCTAAGGAAAAGAAGGGATGATTTAATTCATTTCCCTGTTCCTAAAGGTGTTCTTCACCTGGCTCCAGGTGCTGCCTGAGCAAAGACCCGGACGCCTCCCCTTTGGCCTCTCCTTACAGGGAAGCTGTGGGAAGGTCACAGGGAATGTTTGGGGAGGACACAGGGATCCGGGGGATGGATTAAGCGTTTCTGATTTGCTCCCTGCCCGGGGAGTCTGACTCAGTGGCCATCAGGAGAGGATGTAAAACTGCTCACTGCTCTCATTTCCTCCTTGGTTCTCAGATGAGCTTCCTCTCCACGGCCTCCCAATTGATTTCTTCAAGAATAGCTGCTTATTTCACCATTGCCACGAGAGCAAATCGTTATTTGTCCTCTTAATTTGCGGTCTCAGCAGAGCAGCAATGGACTGAGCAGGGCAAAGGAGAGGGACCTGTCAGGTGGGGACACGGTGACACACGGCCAGGAGCCTGGGGACAGCACCCCCCGCGCCAAGGAGGGACAGATGGCATCAATTCGGGCCCTGCACCAGCACCACGTTTTGCCTAGAGGGGAACAGTGGGCACGAGAGGTGCCAGAGTCTGGAGAGGACTAAATCCAGCCCTGCCTGTGTAAATCTGAACACAGATGTCACCCAGGCTGTCCTTGAGTGTCCTGGCCCGAGGTGGGCTCTGCCCTCCCGTTCACAGGAGCCTCTTCCTGAGGGGGATCTGCTCAAAAAAACCAGAGACAACGGCAGGGCCAGGGATGAGCCACCTCCTCCCGGAGAGGACACCTCAAAGAGTGGGACCAGGGGGTGGAGGAGGTTCTGCCCCAGGTGAGCCCCCAGATCTCTTCAAAAGGGAGGCAGAGAGAAGAAATCGGGGTTTTATTGTTTCCTTTAGATCTTTCTTGCACCACAGTTTCTACCCCGGGTGTGGGGAGGGGTCTCCTGACCGACCGACAGCTGCCTTTAACTCATGCTTTGTCCTTGTCCTCTATTTTTTTGTGCAACCTGGAAGATTTTTCCCACTGAGCTCCACTTCTTTGTTTGCTCTCGGTCATTCTCACCTCTCAGCCCTGTCTGCGGCCTCTGACACGGTCGTTTAGTAACTGGATTACTCACACAGCCGGCTCAGCTGCCCCCAGCCTCTGCTGCACAACCAGGGAGCACAAACCTGAGCTTTGCTGTGGAGGGAGAAGCTTTTGGAGCCATCGCTCCTCAGATTTGTGTCAGGGTTTCTGCCCTGTTTTCAGCCGTGTGACAACAGAGCGGGATTCAGACCTAGACACGAGTTTTCAGAGAGATTCGGTGGGGGAGTCCAAGCCCAAAGCACTCCAAGAGACAAAAATAGCGAACAGATTCGGGATAAAGTGTTTTAGTACCTTTAAGGAACGTCCTGGGGAGGCTGAGCTCATTGACTGCACCTGCCTTGGTGCTCCTGGCTGGGGTTCAGCCAAGGGCATCTCTAGAAGTCCACGTGCTGCTCCCCCCGGCTTGCACCTCCTCTCACTCCCTCACTGCAGCTTCTCTTTGCAGGGACATTCATTTCCCTGTCAGGGAAAGGCGCCTCCGCGCACCTGGACGCAGAGGAAAATCACTCCAAACACTCTGCTCCGTGGCCCGAAAACCAGGGACTGCCTTGCAAGAAATCACAAAGCAGCAGCTCAGCAGAGCCGTCTGTTCCCGGCGATCAGGGCAGGGAGGGGGTTTGGTACCCTCTGGGGCACCGTGCAGCCACAAGGAGCAAACCCCAAAAAAGAGGGGCTTGTTATAAATGTACTGTGGTGTTGGCTTTTCGCATGTTCCAGAATTGTTATGGATGGATTGTGATGTTGGTTTTTTTTATGTTCCTTAATGTTAGAAAAGCTTTGCCGGGGTTCTGTAATGTAACGCTGTAGAATGGCTGTAGTTTGGGTGGTGAGTTTGGGAAGGATCGGGGGGGGGGGTCTTCACATTCCTGGAAAACCTTACTTTTAAAGCCGATCTTTTGGATGTAGAGTTGTGCCTTTGGCTCTCTGCCGAAGCCCCCGGCAGTAACGCCCTTTTGCTGTTGTCTCCTAATTGTCCCTTTTCTGAAACTTTCCTTAAAACTTTACAAAGAGTGAAGCTCGTTTTCCCCAGCTCCGCGGGCGGGGAGGCATCACCGCTGATCCTTCCGCGGCCAGGACCGCATCACAAATAGTCCCTCCGGCGGATCACTCCGCGGGCGGTCGCATCACCGCTGATTCCTCCGCGGCCAGGACCGCATCACAAGTAGTCCCTCCGGCGGATCCCTCCGCGGCCAGGAGCGCATTGCCGCTGGTCGCTCCGGCGGATCCCTCTGTTACAAATGTACTGTGGTGTTGGCTTTTCGCGTGTTCCAGAATTGTGTTCCAGAATTGTTATGAATGGATTGTGATGTTGGTTTTTTAATGTTTCTTAATGTTAGAAAAGCTTTGCCTGGGTTCTGTAATGTAACGCTGTAGAATGGCTGTAGTTTGTGTGGTCAGTTTGGGAAGGATCGGGGGGGGGGGGGGTCTTCACATTCCTTGAAAATCTTATCAGAAGAAAAAAAAAAAACCCGAAACCAGACGGAATGAGCCAAGGAAAAAGATAAGACTGATAAGATGATACTCAGCAACTCCAAAGAATTAATGAATTATGCATGATGGTGATGAATAGGAAATAAGCGATGGACTTTTAAAGCCGATCTTTTGGATGTAAAGGTGTGCCTTTGGCTCTCTGCCGAAGCACCCGGCCCTAACACCCTTTTTGGTGTTGTCTCCTAATTGTCCCTTTTATTAAACTTTCCTTAAAACTTTACGAAGAGTGAAGCTCGTTTTTCACAGGCTGTTCTGATAAAGGCCCATTGCCAGCCACAAGAGAAAAGGAGGAGCTGCACAACTCCCTGATAGCCGGAGGCAGCCAGGGGCGATCAGGACAAGGGGGAATGGCCTCAAGCTGTGCCAGGGGAGGGTCAGCTTGGACACCAGCGTGGTCAGGCCTCGGAAGGGGCCCCATCCCTGGAGGTGTCCAAGGAATTCCTGGACGTGGCCCTCACTGCTCTGGGCTGGCGACAAGGTGGGCATCGCGCACAGCTTGGACTCGTGATCCTGGAGCTCTTCTCCAACCTCAACCATCCCGTGATTCTGTGATCTCCCAGCTGCTGTGGCGGAGCTTCACTGCAACTCCCCCGAAGTCCTTTCCCTCTCCAGGTTTGGTTTGCCCGCTGGGTGTCCCCAGGGCAGTTTGTGCAGGCACAGGGGACGTGAGAGCATGTGAGCAGGACAGAAATGTGCCTCAGCCCTGGCAGCCGGCCCACGGCCACGCTGAGTCAGCTGAGAGCCCTGGCTGGGGCCCGACCAGGCTCTCCCTCCTCTCCCCAGCCCAGCCCTGAGTGAGAAACCCCCTGGCAGCACCAGCCAGGGTGGTTTTGAGGAGGGTTTGGTCAGGGTGGGTTTCAGACAGAGTCCCTCATTCCAAAAGGCAGAACTGGAGCACAGAGAGGGCCTGAGAACCCTCCTGCTCCTCCTCCTCCAGGGCTGTCTGTCGTGGTTTCCTTTTATCTCCCCTCAGCAGCTTGAGGAGTTGCTGTCTGTCTGTCAGCACTGTTTGGGGAAGTGGGGGCTAATGAGAGTCAATCCTCAGCTCCTTGCCTCTGCCTTTCTCCCTGAATTCCGACCCCTCCAGAGCCTCTGGACTCTGTGGGCGCAGGTCGTGCCTGGACAGTCCCTGTCCCAGTCCTGTGCAGGGCCTGGAGTTGGGCTTTGGTGATCCTTGTGGGTCCCTTTCCGTTCAGGATATTCCATGGTTCCACCCCAGGACACTGAACTGCAGAAGTACTTTGGGAACAAAGTTTGGGAGAGCAGATTCCCAGCCTTTGTCCCAATAACCGGGAAGGTTTTCAATCCTCTTCGCTCTCCTTCTGTGCTGCACGTTGTGACCTTGTGGGAAATGCAGGGATGCTGCCAGTGCCCAGATGGGACTGGAGGAGGCCAGAGCTGTCCCCCACAGCCAGGAAGGGAGGTGCAGTGCTGCAGCTCCAGGAATAGGATCCTGCTGGGGGCTGCTTCCCTCCCGCCTGCCCCGATTCCCAGGAGATTCCCGGGCAGGGCTTAGCACAGGAATGAGGAGCAGCTGCCTCCCAGGCTGTGCAGATAAAGGGAACCCTGCCTGAGCGTGTTGCCTTTGGATCAGGGGACGGCCACGAGCAAGGTCAGGCACACACAGGGGATGAAGGGCATTTAAACACTCAGATTTTGTGTTCGAGTTGAGGGATTGCTTTTTTTTGGGAAATCACCCCCATCTATGGAGCATCTTGGCTGCTCCTGGGTGTTCCACAACACTTTGATTCCTTTTCCTGGGACAACTCCTGCAGCAGCTCCTGCTTGGGGACACAAACAGGACTTGGACTCGATGATCTGCTAGAAGTCTGTGCAGCAATTAAAAGTTAAAAAAAAACCCCAGCAGAGCCAGGCTGCAACTCAGGAATTCCTTACACATCCCAGAAAATATGTCCAGGAATAATGAGAATCAGAGAAGTGGAGATCCAAGAACATTTCTCCATGTGTCTAACACGCCGTGCCTCTGCATTTCCACACAGAAGCACATCCAGGCACAGATCCCTGCTCAGCTTCCTTGGGAAAAGTCCCCCAGACCTGCTGCTATTTTTGCCCTGTCCTTGCCAGAGCTCCAGGAGCACAATTCTGTGACAAGGACAGCTCCAAGTGCCTGTGTGGCAGAGGGCAGCATAGCTAAGAGTGGCTGAATTAATTTGGGATAAACTCTTTAGTGCTCAAATTAGAAGCCAGTAAGTTGCACGTCCCCGTATTTATATTTGACAATCCATCAGCACCTCCCTGTATTTATAATTTACAATACCAGCAGAAATGTGAGGATGTGGCCACTGAAGGCTCAGCTGGATGTAACTAAATTCACTTCCCTCAGGATCAGGTGTTATTTCCAACTGCCCCTTCAAAACCTACATTCCGTGGATAGAGATGAATCCACGGAGAATTCATCCTGGAAAACCAGAATATTACAACCAGAACATTACAAAGAAGTCTAACACGGAGGAATGAAAGCAGAATCCCTGCTTTAAAAATAAGTTAACTAAAATCAGCTGCCTGAATGTGCTTTTAATCTCTTTTGTAGCCAGGCTTATGGAAATGCTGCTGGAAGCTACTCAATATCCCTGTGGGACCACCAAACCCACACTTTAATCTCAGGAATTAAATGGAAATAAGGAATTTTGGGTGGAAATGTCTGGCTTAACTGCTTTTGCTGCTCCACCAGTATAATTACAGACTGACGCTGCATCCCAACACTTTCCATGGAGCTGGAAACCCTCGGAAGAAATCCCATAGTTGCTGGGTGTGCCTGCAGGAGATCCAAGACGGATTCATCCAAAAGTGCTAGTCCCGAGCTTTGGCCTTGTTAAACCTCTCCTGGCAGTTCTGGAAGTTTTACAGTAACTTTGCAGATCACAGGGAAAGTGACAGGAAAATAGGGACACTGTGATTTAACCTGGATCAGCACATCCTCTGCCAGCTTCAAAGGGTTTATGCCAGCCTCCCATTACTGTCACTTTTGATTCCTCACTTCTCCCTTTTCTGCTTCTCAAATCTGTGTTTGACTGATTGTTTTATCTAGGTAGTCCAAAAGGAAAATTTTAAAAAAGGAAAACAAGCCCCCAGGAATGTTATTTATTTCTCTTGCCCTGCCAAACCCCACGTTTGGAGGGAATTATCCGACAGGATTCCTCCAGATCCACGTGGCTTTCAAACAGCCCCAAAAACTCGATTGCACAAGAAACTCACAACGTGTCAGGTCCTAAAAGTTACGTGATTGAGACTTAGAACTGGGACATAAATTAAATACCAGACTAAGCTCCTATTTCCATGCCAAAATCCACTGCCACATCCATGCAGCATTATTTCACTCTTGGAAAATCTGAGGGGGATCATGAACTAAATCATCAGGGAATTTCCAGCAGCTCTTTATCCAGACAGAAATGCAAACAGGATCCATTTTACTGAATGCCAGAGTCACAACAAACCGAACAAAATCCTTAATTTTTAACTTCTGGAAAAGTTTGTGGGCACAACCCCGGCTCCAGTCCTCCCAGTTTGGATTTCATGTAACACACAGATCACCAGAGCCTTCCCTTGCCCACTAAAGAAGTTGCAGCAACTCGCAATTGCCCACTTCCATACCCCTAAAATAAAAAGCAAGGCTAAACTTTCAAGCTCGCAACGTGGAAAAAACCCCGCCATTTAACCCCTTCATTTCTTTCGCCGTTGCCTTAAAAACAGCTCAGCGGCCATGAATAACAAAAGCAGAGCAAGAATAACAAACCGCCGGTCTCACCCCATCCCCGCCGGGTATCGCTTCTCTCCCGTCCTTCCTCGAGCTGCCTGCGATCCTCCCCACGGCTTGATTTCTTTCTCCCCTTCCTCTTTCTTTCTGTCTTTCTCCGGATGCGGATGCTCTTTAAATTTCCTCCGGAATTTCACTTTGAAGCGTTGCTGCTCCGCGGGGCGAGCGGGGCAGGGCGGCACCGGCACCGGGACCCCCGCGCAGCCCGGGGCGCTCCGGCTCTGCCCCGGCGCTTCTCCGGCTGCGGCTCCCAGGCTCCCTCCTTCCCTTCAGCATGGGAGGGAGCGGCAGGATGAAGGTGGTGCCTCTCCAAGCCTTTTTTTTTTCCCAGACAAAGCGTTTCCCCGCGAGTTGCGCGTCCCCGCAGCCCCGGAGCGCCGCCGGCAGCCCGAGCTCTTTGTTCTGCGGCTCTGCCGGTCCCTACCCGCTCCCTCCCTGCTCCAGCCGCCCCATCCCGCTCACATTTCGCCGCTTCTTCTCCCGACTTTATTCCCGGCGCCGGGGCCGGCTCGGCGGCACCACCTGCCGGGCGCAGCGGGGCTCGCTGGCACCGCCGTGGCACCGGGGTGGCACCGGGGTGGCACCGGGGTGGCACCGGGGCACCGATGGGCGCTGGCTGTCACCAACGCAGGGAATGGCTTCCCACTGCTGGATGGGATATTGGGAAGGAATTCCTCGCTGGGAGCGTGGGGAGACGCCGGCATGGAATTCCCAGAGCAGCTGTGGCTGCCCCTGGATCCCTGGGAGTGTCCAAAGCCACTTGGGACACTGGGGGAAGGTGTCCCTGCCCATGGGATGGGCTTTGAGGTCCTTCCCAACCAAAACCATTCCACGATTCCATGAAACCCCATTCTGTAGTCGTAGTCTAGACTCAGGGATAAGGCCGCTCTTTGTTGTTCCCTCCTTGATGAAGCCGTTTATACGAGTGGAAAATTAATAATAAACCATGAATACGTGGTTAGGAGATGGGAAAATGCCTTGGGAGAAGGGAGGCTGCGAGGGCCTGGAACTGGAGGGACTCATTCTCCATCATCCCCTCGGGAGGTGCCAGTGTGGCCAGAGGAGCTGATGCCACCCTCAGCTGCCATCCATGGGCAGGAGCGAACCTTTTGTCTCTCTGGAACCTTCTGCAAGCCCAAATCCTCTAATCCTTGGAATTCTCTGTGCACTGGAACCCTCTGTTCCCCAAAACCCTCTAACCCATGGATGGAATCCAGAATTCCATGCTGGCAGCATGAACACGAGTGGTAACACGGGTGCTGATAACACCACTGCTCACACTCTGCTTCCAGCCTTTCTCCTCCTCCCTGTTTTGTGAGCCAGGTGTCATCCCTGGTCTCCAGTGTCCCCCCTCCGGTGCTGCCCCCGTGTTTGGGGTGCTGCAGTGTGACCCCAAGGTGTGAGGTGACGCTCTGTGGGACACCAGGGCAGCAGATGCCAGCATAGAGGAGTTCTGGCACCACCAGAGCTGAGCCGTGGGGAAGGGTTGTGTTTTCCTGCTTTATTGGTGGCCACACTCGGAAAAATCCTGGCAGGATCATCTGCACAAGCTCCATGTCCTCTGTCCTTCCTGCAGCGTGGCCACCAATGACAAAAGGACTCCAGCTGCACCACAAACCCCACTGAAAGTAGGGCACAGTATCTTTCACATCGACCCGTTAACTTATCCCAACTTCGCTCAGGAGCTTTAATTATTTGACACATTTAAATTGGGGTAATTGGATCAGCAGGAACTGAACTAAAAGCGAGGAGCTGGCAGCCTTGTGAGGATTTTCTGAAATGGGGTTTGAGATTCCATCTGCACTTCCTGCCACTGTGGGAAGGGAGCGAGTGTCCCCAAAGAGGAGCAGGGCAATTTCCAGCACTTCCCATGCTGGTTACCAGCAGCTGCACTAATTTCCAGGTAGTTTGCCTGTAGGGAGTGGGAATTTGGGTAAAGGAATCCTGTAAGGATCCAGACTCCATCCCAAAGGGCAAGTGAGGCAAGAGGAGCTCAGAGCTGGGTGCTGCAATGCTGATGAAAGCACTGAAACTCAGCCAGCAGCTCCTATGCCAGCAGCTCCTGATTTCCAGACATCCAGTGGATAAAATTCCTTTGTCCACACAGTGGCTTCACCTTCCTGGACAAGCTGATTGTTCCCACTTTTACATCCCTCCGTGGAAAATGCAAACATTGCTGTGAGTTACAGACCCAATAATCCACAAATTTGCTTCCTGAAATTCAATACCTGGCTGAGAATCAGGGAATTGGAGGATCCTGGTGAGGCAGGAGGGATCCACAGGGGTCAAGGCCAGCCCCTCACCTTCTTCCTGTGATATCTGCAGATAAAACACGAGAACCTGAGGTTATGAAGTGGAACAGAGAATTGTTTGATCCTGGGAGGAAGAGGAATCCTAAAAGAGACTCTGATCTTGTGAAAGGTTGGACTCAGTTATCCTGGAGGTCTTTTCCAACCTAAATTCTGGGACTTTTGTAAAGAAAAGTTTCATCCATTGATGTTCTCAGGGAGGAAAAACATCCTGATTTCCAAACATTCCTGTTTAACCTGGAAGCAGCTGTCTTATCACAGCTGGTACAGACTTCCATGTGGAAAAATCCATTTCCAGGCAGGTTTCTCCTTCCACAGATATGAGAAAAGTGGGGGGAAAACGAGCTGTTTGTGCCTAGAAAAGCATCAACATTGTAGTTTATCCACACCTGGCAAGAGACAATGAGGCAGCACAGCCTCTTTTTGTCCTGGAATTTTTCCTGACCAAGAACTCAGGGTATTTTCCAATCAAGAAAAGGGAACGTTAATTTGAAAAATGAAGAGAAAAATGGCTCAGAAAAACTGCTGAACTTTCAGCTTTTCTCCTCAAACCGAAGGTCTGAATTGTGGCCACACCTCAGGACCAAATCCAGAGTTTTAAAGTTGATTCACGGCATTTCTGGACAGAGGGAGATGTGGAAAAGGTCACGTTAGGGAAAGAAACGTGTGGGAAATTGTTTTGAGAGCCTAAATAAAGGGAAAGGAGAAGAAAACAGGGAAAGCAGAGGTTGTAACAAAGCAGCAGATCTGACACCGATGCTGCTCTGGCCAGTGACAAGTAATTTAACCTCCCCTGTAAAACCAGGATAGCAGCAGCCTCTGGGGGCACTGGGAGACTTAATTAGTTGCTTTAAACAGAAAGTCTGAAGGTGAAAGCACTAAATGCTGAGTATTATTAGCTGCTGAAGGATTAATTTCTGTAATTGAGCAAGCCCAGCATTACATAAAAGTGGATCAGTATCCATTTTGGAAAGAAATTTGGACTCGTGGTTTGAGCTTGTGGAAAAAAAAAACCCCAAAAAGGCACCCAGAGAAGGAATTTTGCTTTTAAAAGCAGCAGCTGGTGACACATCTCGGTGGTTTTTTGAGTTTTTCCTGCTCTAGGAAGAGATAAATGATCCTTGCAGAAGTTCCAAACCAACAAGAAAAAAGAGGATGAGAGGAAATCCAGCCTTAAATCAAGATCTTCTCTTTGGCTGCTGCCTCCTCAGGAGCTGGGACTGCAAATCCTCGTCTCCCACCTCCTTGCCCTGGGGCAGTAATAACATTTGTTTCTGCTTTTCTCAGGCAGAGAGGATCCCTGGGAGGAGGGATTCCTTCCCTTTGGGAAGAAAAAAATTCCATCCTCACATTAAATATCGCTGTTCCTCCAGTAGATTCCTTGGCTTGGAGTCTGCTCCCATTGAACTTCCAGAGGAAAACATTCCAGGTGCACTTTGTGCCCAAGGGCAAAGAGATTTTTCTCCCATTATTTTCTGAAATTATGATTTTTCTAAAGTAGGAAAACCGAGGATTTAAACTTACAGAACGAAATAAATTCAAATAAATTAAAAATTTCATTCAACCTTGACAAGGTAAAGGGAGTAAAGACAAAAAAATGCCATTCCTAGGTAGCACCCTCTGGCTTTATTCCCACAGAATGATCACAGCACTGAAAGTTTTAAGACTTCCAGGTTTCAAGTTGATTTTGCCTCACATACAAACAAACAAACAAACAAACGAATTAATTAATTCACTTTTGTGTGCTTCAGCTGCTGGATTGGTGACTGACAACACTTTGATGTCTGCACCTAATTAAGCCTAAATTAGGCAAGACTGAAGACAAGTCTGACTCTAAAGGGGAGGTAAGAGACACAGTTTGTGTCACAAATAAAGCAATTCACCTTGTGGAGTCACAACATGAGAATTACCTCATCACACACCTGCAATTTCACATTAAAATAATTAATTTCTCCATCCCACTTGGAATAACAAATGTCATTTTTAGTGGCTGTTAACAAAAAACCCCCTTGTTTTAAAGTGTATTGTTAAAATACGTCATGCAGCCTAAAGCAGTGACATATTTAATAGGATATTTCATATATTGTGTGATTTCTGCACTGTGGCTGTGGGAGGGACACCAATAACTCCCAAAACTTATTATTTATTTATCTATTAGGTCATATTTATCCACCCCTTGGGAGTGAGAGTTTCATTTTCAGAGTTTTTATTCAGATTTGGATTGAGAGGGTTAAAAGCATGAAGCAGTAACAGAGAAACCCGTTTTTCCACAATAAAACGATGGGAGTTTCTCCCTTAATTTTTAATGAACATAAAAAGGTTTTTCAGGTACATTTTGACACACATTTAAACAAAGAGGTTTTGTGCTTCTGTTCTAAACAAATACATGGTGGAAGGAGAATTATGAGGCGTTTCCAGGCGATTTAAAAACCAAAAAGAAGAACCTCAAACAATCCCTGAATTTGCAAATATTCTTATATCAACTCTCCTTTGATATGGGAAGTTTCTAAAGGGAGTCTTTTAATGTCCAACAAGCCAAACACTCTTAATCTACCTCAGCTGGAAACATTAATAGTTGTGAATGCAAAAACTTCAAACAAAGCTGAAGAATCCTTTTACTTTTTTTTTTGTTTTGGAAGTCTCAGGGAAAAAAACCCCAACCAAACCTGTGGAACAAAACACATAAAAATGTGCAGTAGTTTCTCCTAAAATAAAAGCATTACCTGGCCCTAGAAGCAGGGCATGGTAGGTTTGTTTATTTAATGACTCTGATTGCTGCAATCCTGGTTTTTGAGCCTCTCTCCAATCTGCTCCCAACTGGATTTACAGAATTATCCATTAGAGGGGGATCTCTGACAAACTGCAAAACTCCAGGCAAGGCAGAAGAAGTTTGGTATCCAATCCTGCAGGCAAAGAAATCAGTGCTTTAGAAATGAAACATAACAAATATGGGTTAGAATTGCTTTTATGTTTCATCAAGGGATAAAAAAAAGGTGCATTTCCTGATAAATATTCCCTTATTTCCTCTTATCCACAGGTATCTCTTTGTTGATTATAACACAAATTATTTAATATAAATATTATAATACGAATTATTTACCAATATAAGTTTGATATTGGTAAAACACGAGCAAATTATTTGCTACCAAACAAACAAACAAAATGATAATCCAGAGGCTGGGTTTAATTAGAACAATTAAATTCATATTTACAGCACCAAGATACCTCACACTAAAAATACTCCTCTGTTGCTATGAAGAAAATAAAGCAAAGACATTCCTAAGAGGCTATTAAATATGATTTTGCTGAAAATGAAGAAGCCATCTCTGGAAGTGTCCAAGGCCAGGGTGGAGCAACCTGGGATGGTGGAAGGTGTCAGCGATTTCCCTTAGAGCTACAAAACCCACAGGAATCCAGGCCCTTGTCTGTGTAATTATGACTAAACTGAACCCTTAGAAGTTGCATTTGGAGGAGGGGAGGTTTTGGTTGGTCCTTAACTGAAGACTTTGGCCCAGGAGCCAAAACCACTTTGTTTCAGATAATGTTTGCTCACGAATATATTTTGGTATTTACCATTTTTATACGGCAGCTGTAAGAAAAACAAACGTGCATTAAAACACGCAGAGGAAGAGGCTGAAAGCCTTTTTAAAGCCCCTTAGCGTGCTCATACCCATGCAAAAAGCCTTTCTGCGCTCATTAACGAGGTTTATGAACGTGTGTAATCCCGAATGTCGGAATTTCGGAAACTTTGGGAAACAATTCCCAAGCCGCCCCTCAGGGCACTCCCCCCCCCAACATGGCGGCGCCTCCTGAGGGGAGGCGGGGGGGGGGGGGGGGCGCGGCCGCGGGCCCGCCACAGATGTGCACGTGGTGTGGGCACGTGACAGAGGAGCACGTGGTACAAGGCACGTGGTGCCGGGGCACGTGGCGCCGCCCGACGGGGCACGTGGGGAGGGCACCGGGAGCGGGGCATGGGCCAGGGACTCCAGAGGAGGGCACGGAGCCCAGAGGACAAACGGGGACCCTGGGGCTGGGACACAGACCCCAAACGGGGCCAGGGACTCCAGAGGAGGGCACGGAGCCCAGAGGACAAACGGGGACCCTGGGGCAGGGACACAGACCCCAAACGGGGCCAGGGACTCCAGAGGAGGGCACGGAGCCCAGAGGACAAACGGGGACCCTGGGGCTGGGACACAGACCCCAAACGGGGCCAGGGACTCCAGAGGAGGGCACGGAGCCCAGAGGACAAACGGGGACCCTGGGGCAGGGACACAGACCCCAAACGGGGCCAGGAGCCCCGGGGCACAGGGGAAAAGGGATGATTTCTGAGGGCCTGGAGCACGGGGAGGGCACTGAGAGCGGGACACGGGATATGGAATCCAGAGGAGGACACGGAGCCCAGAGGACAAACGGGGACCCTGGGGCTGGGACACAGACCCCAAACGGGGCAGGAATCCCGGGACACGGACACAGACCCCAAACGGGGCCAGGAATCCCAGGACACGGACACAGACCCCAAACGGGCTAGGAGCCCCGGGGCACAGAGGGAAAGGGACGATTTCCGAGGGCCTGGGGCATGGGGAGGGCACCGGGAGTGGGACACGGGGCCACGGACTCCAGAGGAGGGCACGGAGCCCAGAGGACAAACAGGGACCCCCGGGGCAGGGACACAGACCCCAAACAGGGCCAGGGAGCCCGGGGCAGGGACACAGACCCCAAACGGGGCCAGGGACCCCGGGGCACAGGGGAAAAGGGATGATTTCTGAGGGCCTGGAGCACAGGGAGGGCACCAGGAGCGGGACACAGACCCCAAATGGGGCCAGGAACCCCGGGACACAGAGGGAAAGGAACGATTTCTGAGGGCCTGGAGTGACAGGACACAGGGAATGGGTTTAATGGGATTTAAGAAGGAATTTCTGCCTGTGAGGGCAGTGAGGGGCTGGGCTGGATTTCGCGGGGAAGCTGTGGCTGCCCCTGGATCCCTGGAAGTGTCCCAGGCCAGGCTGGAGTCACCTGGGATGGTGGAAAGCGTCCCCGGATGGGTTTTAAGGTCCCTTCCACCCCACCCCATTCCCTGACTCCACGAAGCCGAAGAAAACACCAACATTTCTTAAACAGCAGTAACTTTATTGCCCACAGAGAATGCAAACAGTTTCCAGCCTTGCTGCAATCCAGCAAGTCTCCTACTTAACAAGGTTCACAAAAGAAAAAGAAACCCAAACTTATTTATTTCAGAAGGACCCTATTGTTCCTTTGAGCACATTCTCATTTTCAGGTGTTTTATTATTGCTCAAATCTACAGTCTGGTTGTGATTGGCCACTCAGATATGAGATATGCAGGATTAAAAAGGGGATACAGGACTTTTAGGCAGTATTTTTTTTAGTTAGAAAATGTACCTGCTGTAGGGCAGAAAACAATCCCAAAGGAGAAATGTTTGAATTTCTGAATGCAGACTTTCTTTGGGCACCATTGAACTTGAAAGCAGAGTGGGATATCAACAGACAAAAAATCCTGTACACTGATTTTGAGAAATAACATAGCACTGACTAAATCTTCACACTAACGATGCTGTAGTGTCTTCTAAAAAAAAAATTTAAACAACCAAAAAACCCCAAAATAAATAGGAAAAATTTATTTCACACCAAAGAAAAGCTTTGAAGGCTAAAAAAAAAAAAAAAAAGAGAACATCTCCATGAGTCCAACACAATTACTGCAAATACTGAATTACTGACTGTAGTTTTTAGGGCACCTCCCCCAAAATGGGGATCTCCTCATTTCTCTCCAACAATGAGAGACAGAGCAAATGTCCCTTTCTTCTAGGGCCTTCCATAGCATCAATTTTTTCAAGGAAAAGGAGGAGAAAAGTGTGGCCAGGGCTCTGTGAAGCTTTTCCTGGCTGGCAGTGCCAAAGCAAAGCCAGGGATTGTCCCTTTATCCCTGGATTGGGAGGGCAAAGGTTGAACAAGGGTTAAATTTCAGCTCCCTAAAACTTCCACCCCTCTTCACCTCCTGCCTTAGGGAAAAAAAAAAAAAATTGGATTTAAAGGCAACAGGAAACCACCCAGGGATGGAAATTAAAAAGTTTTGCTGTTCTAAGCAAGGAAATCCGAGACAAAGCTCGTTCCTGGGACAGGGGGATAAAGGGGGACCTCTGGGGCACAGTGACGCTGTGGGGGCGGATTGAATGCACCAAAAAACACGTGGGAAAGGACAAATCAGCAGTGGTTCCGTGGGCTCTCCACAGAGACATTCAGCAGCACGGAACAGAGGGAGCTCCCTTCCCTCAGACACCCCAAAATCCTGCTCCACTCCCACAGGACGCTGCAGGATCCCGACTCCACCGCTTCGTGCCAAGGCAAAATAAAAACGGGATGCATATCTCTTACAAATGGCCAAACTCACAAGCAAAAAAACATCACTGAAACGAGGAATCGTCCAGCTCTACATTTATTGCAGCTATCCAGAGATTTAACAACGCTACCAAAGGTTTACTTACACTAAAAGGGGTGTGGGGAGGGGGGGGGAAATGTTCGGTTTTTCTCGGAACATAAAGCCATTGCCACTAGCTCAGCACTGCTGCATCTGCACGGGACAGAAAGGAGCAAATTCTCTACGGGATTAATGGCAAAACCCAACCAAAAGACAGCAGACACACCACTGGAGTGAGTTAAAATGGTCACTGAAGCTTGCAGTCTTCATGGAAGAGAGCCTGGAACTAAAATAACAGAAAAAAAGAAAAAAAAAAAAAAAGAAGAAGAAGCTTTTAAACCTCCAGCAGGGCAAAGTGGCCAACAAATGTTTCATATTTACAAATATTGGCAAATTTGGCAGAGCTGCCTGCAAAAGGCAGGTCCAAAATCCCATTTGGGGGAAGGAATTTCAGCACCAGCACTGCTGTGAGTGAGGTTTGGCACAAGGGAAGGCAGGCCAGGCTCCGGCCAGCCAAGACACGGTGTGCCCAGTGGTCACTTCTGACTCTCAAGGCAGCATTAAAACTCAAAATTAAACTAAAACTCTGAATGGAACCATTTTCCTGGATCAGCAGCGCTTTCCTCCGAGCCTGGGGAGCAGCAAATGCACCCCAAAAGGTGCCTGGTGAAGTCAGGGTTAAACCAGAGCTGGTCTGGCCTGAGAGGGGATTTAAATCCGGCCTGAAATTCCACTTTTGTCACACAGAATCCTTCCAAAATTTGAGGGGAAAGAAGAAGGGGGAATTGTGCAAGGAAATAAAAATTGTGAACAGCAACACTGGGAAGGTTCAAAGAAAAGCCAAACCCAGCTGGGGGATAAATCAGAGACCAGCACTGGCTCCAGTTATCCCAGTCCAGGCTGGGACTGGGAGATCTCATGGAAAGGCTCAGGTTTTCCTGATTAAACCCAGGAAAGAAAGGGGGGCAGTGAAAAACACCCCAAAAATGGACTTAAACAGCTCAGCACCCCTGCCAAGCACTGGGATTGATGCTCTTCCTGTGGCCCAAAACCTTTAAGGATTGCAACACTTCCAAGAAATTTGAGGAATGTCTCAAATGTCCTTAATCTGCCACCGAAATTTGTATTTATGGCCTTGGTGCTTCAGCTCCTTGCACTGTGAAGGTGAAGACACATCTGATATCCATGGAAAACCAGAATATTTTCCTGGACTTGTCATTTTGGGGGTTTCTGAGTGATTTTTGTGCCTCAAGGCAGCTCAAACTGAGTGAGGAGGAAATTACCCAACGCCACAATTTTGTTCTCAAAGACAGCAAAGGAAAAAAAAAAAAACCACCAAACTTTGCATTCATGAACTAAAAGTGGCTGCTACAAGCAAGGAGAATTTGTTGCTATGGATTGAAAACAGTTTTTAATGGAGAGAAGAGTTTAATTTTGCTCTTCGAGCAGCAGGCAGGGGCAAGTTGGTAACTCAAGAACAATTTTCATGCAGATTTTTGGCTGCTGGTCAGCAAAAACTTTAAAAAGATCTCCAGTGAAGCAGGTTTGGAACATCCAAGTGAAGACTTGGGGCTGGGTTTGGACTGGAAATGGTGGAGGAAGCACTAAAAGGTGCAGTATTTAAATTCTGTCCCCCTCAGCAAGTCAGGAAAAGATGAATGATCAGACCTTGGGTGTTAATTTTGGTACCACTTTGAAATCTTCCACATCTTCAGAGCTGCTTCTCCCAAGCAGGAAACACTTTTTGTTCATGAATCCAGGCTTCTCTTCCAGGAAATTCTGCCATATTCCCTTAAAAGCACAAGTTTTTTGTCTTATGCCTTGGGGTTGTTCACTCAGAGAACTTCTGCAAAGCAAATATTTAATAGGAATTATTCTCTGAACTGGTGATCCACTTCCAGCGGAATTCCGAGCGTTCTCTTCATCTGCAGGAACAGGAATTGCATCTGCCCAGGGAGAAGGAAAGGAATCCCTCAAGAATTTCTTGGAGAAGAGCAAGAAACAAAACAAAAAGCACCCTTGAAAATGAATTATTTGTCCTTTGCAACCAAAAACCTTCGGAGCTGAGGCTGTCAGGGAAGAGTTTGGTGTTGCCAGCCTGGGATGAGCTCAGCTGTTCATCCTACAAGACTCCAAAATAAACACAGTGGTGGAGGCTGAGAATTGGTGGATGGAAG
Organism: Corvus kubaryi; assembly: GCF_017639235.1. Taxonomy (NCBI): domain Eukaryota; kingdom Metazoa; phylum Chordata; class Aves; order Passeriformes; family Corvidae; genus Corvus; species Corvus kubaryi. Next base: position 1,521,938 of record NW_024581078.1, read on the forward strand.
GAAGGAAAAATGCAGGAGGAGCTTGGAAGATTTACCCCAACAACAAAATGGATCTTAAAATCTGAACTGCCTTGCACAAGATGGGAATTGGAGAAGACTCTTGGTTGGAGAAAGGACCAGAACCAGGCTAAGCGCGGCTTCCAGGTCACTCATTCCATTTTTTGGTGAGCAATCCCATCCCAAGAGAGATTTGGCCAAAGAGACAGAGGGGAACAGGCACTTCTGACACCAAAAGCAGCTGTTTCTTCCTCAGAAGATGAGACCCTGCACCACCCAGGGCCAGCAGGAAGCTTGGCAAACAAACAAAACTCAAAACTGGAGTCCTCTACAAGAGAGCCGAGCGCTCTTCCCGCTGCTGCAGCTTCCCCCACAGCAGCTCTGCATGTCCCAGCCTCTGTTTGTCAAACCTAGAAAGAAGATTCGGGGTCACTCAGCACCTCCAGGCACTTCAGGGCACCTGTGGATTCTCAGAAACCAGAAAAAACTTGGTGGCAACAGCAAATAAATTGCTTGGAGAAGGAAGATTTTAAACGTGGGCTTTAATTGGAGACCCTAAAGGCTGTGGCACCTACCTATTTACTTGCTCTTTTCTGCCTGTACATTTGTATCATTCTCTGACGGAAAACATCAAATGCATCTTCTTTATTCTCTTCCCCTGCAACACCCAAGCCCTCCCCTGCAGAGGTTGCACCCCTAGGGAGCAAAATTTGAGAGTTAGAACACCCCGAGATGCCAAAAAACCCAGCTTTTCCAACACAGGCACAGCTCAGGTGGCACCAATTCTGCACAAATTTGGTGCCTGGCACAGCGAATTCTTTAAAATAATCCCCCACCTCCCGTTCCAAGTGCAAATTCCCAGCAGGAAAAAGGGATTTTGTGGATAAAATCAGGTGGCAGAGCAAATTCTGGTATCAGTTTTAACTTTAGGCTTGGTCCTCTGCTGAAAAGATACCCCAAAAAACCCTTGATTTTGTTATTTCAGAAATTAAGAGGCTTTGAGGAGTGAGCAGGAAACACCAAAGAGCTCTGGATAAAAGGGAATTTTACGGAGTGAAGAGAAGAACCAATTACTAAATTCAATCATTTAATAAACCAATTAAAATGAGCAGGAACTGCCCCGAGGGCGTGAAGAGAGCACAGAAATCCCTGGAGAAGGAAAATTTCTAGGAGTGCGGACTGGAAAAGTTGTGTGGGCTCAGGGGAAAATTATGAAATAAATAAGATTTCTGCTCTTTTTTCAGGCAGAGGGATGAAGGAATCCATAGAGAAGTATTATCCATGAGGAATTATTATCCATTCTCCATGCTGGACTCTGGATACAGCAGCTTTAAATGACAATATCAACCTTCTTTTCTTTAAAAAAGTGCATTTTAAAGACAAAACTTACCTCGTGGCAGCAGCACTCACCTCTTCCCATGTGCAATAAACCACAAAATTAGAGAAAAAAAATCAAATTACTGCCTGAACTTGCAACATTGCTGAATTTTCCTTGTAATTGATGTGTTTGATGGAGCAACAGGGAGATCCTGGGGATAATCCTGTGGGATAAAAACCCTGCCAGGGTGGAATTGGAGCATCCCAAATTTTTCCAGCTGCCCTTACATACACTTGGACAGGTTCTCTGATGCCTCTGCCCCGTGTGCCCAGGCCGTGGCCCTCCTGCCAGCCCATCTTCTGCAGCATCTGGAACCCCACGTTCCTGGGGGTCAGTCTCTTGTGGGAAAATTCCAAATCTTTTGGTTTCTATGGAAAAAAAAGGGGGGGAAAGCAGGAGAAAAACAAAGGAGGGTTGTTAGGCAGGGAGGTGATTTATTAAAAATGGCTCAAATCCACCCCCAGCCAGCCTTAAATTGAGTTTTGTTTGGATTTCTGGATCTAGAGGATTATTTTCTTCTTCAGAAAAAAGTCACTCAGAGGGCAATTCCCTTAAAAATTTTTCTTGAAAAAAATATTCCTTTTAAAAAAATCCTTAAGAAAAAGTTCCTTCAAAGAAATTCCTTTAACAAAATATTCCTTTAAAAATAATTCCTTTAAAAAATCCTGAAAAAAAATTACTTTAAAAAAAGGAAATTCCTTTAAAAAAAAGATCAATTTCAGCTCCTCAAACTGTTTAATTACATTGTTAAAATGGCAAATAACAACCCTTTGTACTTTATATAGTTGTTTTTTTTTAAATAATAAATATTGAGTGATTTGCTGACTCAATCTCTGTTACAAATACAGCACCAGTTAAATAAAACCTCACCAATTTTGGAAAATCACAATATTGTTTTCCGAGCAGCAAAGCACCCAAATCTTTATTTTTTAAATAGAAAATTAACACCCAGCTTTGCAATAATCAAAAAAAAGGTGGTTAAAATCTAAAATATTGAAGTTTAGAGGAGCCACAGCTTTAGTCCAGATTTTTTCCAGGACAAAGTTTCTCATTTTTAGTTTGATTCTGTGGCAGGAACACAAATTTTTTACCTTTTTTTTCTTTGTGACAGGGCAGCCCCGGGGTCTGTCATAAGCAATCCTGACAGGTTCATGCACTGCAAGGCAAATCAAAGACAAAATTCAGCTGGAAAGCAAAATTATTTTAGTAAAGAACTCCAAAACACAGCCAAAAAAACCTCCAAAAAGTGCATTTCAAGCCTAACTCAATGCCTGGACCTAAAACAGAATCAATAAGAAAAATCAGAGCAATAAGAAAGATCAGAACTCAGAAATATCAAAAATATACTCAGAGAATATTGGAAGATGTTTGATACAAACTTTGCTGTTGGCCCATAACACAAATTATTTATTCAGCTTCTCCTTTGCCCCTTGAAAAACGTGAAGTGAATTTTGTGTTCAATTTTGCATGAAATGCAATTTTTTAAATCAACAACCAGCGACAAAGCACCTAAACAAAAAAAAACCAAGCAGGATTTTTGTCCAAATTCTCTTTTGTTTCGATAGAAAACTGAAACATTTCCATGCCCACTGACCTTTGGGTTCTTCTATGAGGCAGATCCTTTTGGAAGCAGGGATCATCCCAACTTTCAGGGACTTGCTGCTGATTCGTTTGCGGGGGAATCGGGCGCCGGGGGCCGGGGGCGGTGCCTGTGTCGACAGATTTGGTACAGCACCATCAGAGGGGCTGGAAAGCTGCATTTCACCTCCTGCAATTTCCTCTCCTGCTCTGGAAACCAGCTCTTCCTCTAGGTTTGCCACACTTCTACCTGCTGGCACGTCCTCCTCTTCCCCCTCCGTTTCTTCCAGAGGTTGGGAGGTTTCCTCCTCAAACTCAGCTTCCTCCTCGTTGTCTTCTTCCTCTTCTTCTTCCTCCTCCTCCTCTTCCTCTTCTGACATCTCCAGGGTTCTCTCTGCAGCTTTAGCACTTTCTCCAGCCTCAGCTGCCTCAGCACTGAAGTTGATGGAGGGGCACAACTCATAAACTTTCATTCTGTAGAACTTGAAAGCGGAGCTGTTTTGATCCTGGAGAAACCTGAGCCAATGAAAAACCAAAAATCCAGGGAAAATAAGGTCAGGAAGAGATTTTCTTCAGCTGGAACGATGCAAGATAATAGAAATAAATCTCTGGTTGATTTTTGAGTGGTCACTCCAGGTGTGTTTGGGGAGAACTGGAGGATTCCCTTCCTACAAACAGCAATTTTCCCCCTAAGCTGATGTTCAGCAGCACTTCCCAAACCCTGCTGGGAAGAATTAATTCAGCGGAATCATCTTGAAAATTCACTTTTGTTTCAGGATTCAGGGTGATTATTAGGATCAAAAAGAAATAAATCTATGCATTTGGGAGAAGTGGGGTTTTTTCTGAGATATTTCAGATATTCACCATTAATGGAAGTGCTGAAGACACCAGGGAGAATTGCCCCAAATCCTCTGTTCTTGAACACACTAAAAACAGAGATCTCAGCAAAAAATGAAAGGAAAAGGAAGCATTTTGGTGGTTGTGATGGGTTTCCAGAGGCAGGTGCAGGTACTCACCAGAGGTCGGGGTTATCTGCACTGTTGTCTATGCTGAACTGCTCGATTTCTGGTCCTACCTGAGCCACAAACTTGGCGAGTTTCTCTGCAGTTTCCATGGTTTTGGCATCCACTGCAAGGGACAAAATGTTCTGTTAGCATCACCCAGAGCCTGGAAAGGTCAGTGCAAGCTGAGAACTAGCCACTTCACAAATAAATAATAAAAGAAATGATGGTTAGGATTTCCAGCAGAAATTATTTTCAAGGATAACTGATTTGCAGGAGAAATTGTTTTCTATAAAATTCCACATCTAACCCCGAATCCTCACTCACCATCAGGAAACTGAGAGGCCAACGGTGGGAAAAGCTCTGGTGATGGTGATAAATCCTCAGGATCTGCTTTTCCCTCTGCTGGCACAGAAACCTCGGAGCTGGTGGCACCTTGGGAGGCTGAGGTGGCGTCGAGGGCAGGGCTCTGCTGGGACAGGCTGGAATCTGGCACGGAAATCTTTGCCTGGATTGAACCTGGAAGATGTTTGTCTTGGTGCTTCAGCACTGTCCCAGCTGACAGCACAGTCTGAGTGCCTGTGGTTGCTCTCCTCACCTTCCTCGCCCTGGTGCCACGGGGTGGGAGAATTCCAAGTTTTTTCCTCTTGAAAAGCCTCCTTTTAATGCTGGCGACTTTCCTGGCGTAGAGCATGGCCCGGAGGGACTCCGGGGCAGCTCCCTCCCCACCCACGGTCCTTCTCTGCACCTCTGAGAGCCTCAGCCTGTAATATTTGTACTCCAGACTGTCCTCGTCAGACAGGAACCTGAGGAACACAGAAATGAAAGGAGAACTCAGCTGAAAATTGTTAATTTTTCAAGCCAGGAAATCTCAGCGATCCAGCTTTTTTTTTTCCAGGTGTTTAGCGTGAGGCTGAGCAGGTTTCTCTGGGAATAACAAGTCTAGAGCAGCAAGGAAAGTGTGCCAAGCAAATAAATAATGGAGGGGTTTGACATAAATCGTTTGGGTAATTAATCAGCTCACACATGGAGAGGTGCTGTCATACACTGGAGATGTCTCAGCTTCCCTTTTCCAACTCGTGGAACTCTAAATCCTGTTACCTTGCTGGATGTCTCCATCACCTGCATTTGCTCCTAAATGCAAATTGCTTTTAACACCTCGGATTTGGATCGACAAAGAGCCATTATTGGCACATCAAAAGGAACGGGATCTCCTCCCCACAACACAAACACCAGGATCATTTCCAGGGACAGCAGGATAATTAGCTCCAGGAAAACATTCTCCAAAAAAAAAAAAAAGCTGATTAAATATACAATAGGCTTTGATCTTTTCCATTGAGTGAAAGGCTGAACTTAATTACATCTACTCCAAATACCCCAGCCCCAGTTCCCACACACCCACCAATATTCGGGACAGTTCTTCTGAGCATTCCTGTCTTTGGCAGACAAAGTTCCTGACACGATGCTGGTCACCAGCTGCTCGATTGTGTCCACAACTTTCCTGTCAGCTCGTTGTGGGGCTGCGGGGAGAAATAAAAACCAGTCAAACCCACTCGTTGTTTTATTCTCATCAGCAGAGTGACAAAATACAAGATGCTGTAATTTTTATTTTTTCACAGGTTGATATTTGCAATTTTTCAAGGTATTAAGAGGTAACAGAATCCCAGGAGAGCTGGGGTGGGAAGGGGCATCTGGAGATCCCAAATCCAACCCCTGCCCAGGAGCGGGTGACACAGGAATGTCTGGTGGGGTTGGGATGTCCCCAAAGGAGGCTCCAGGTTCCCTCCCTGGGCAGCTGCTCCAGAGCTCTGCCACTTCCATGGAAAGAAATTCTTCCTCATGGGGAGGTGGAACTCGTTGTGCTTTAGTTTGTGGCCATTACCCCTTGTCCTGTCACTGGGAAGAGCCTGGCACCATCCTCTGGACACTCTTTGGGGATATTTGTATGGAGTTTGGGATCCCCTCTCAGCCTACCCTTCTCCAGGCCCAGCCCCACAGTCTCTCCTCAAGCTCCAGACCCCAAATAATTTCTGGAGCCTCTCCTGGTCTTCCTGGAACAGTGGAGCCCAGAACTGGGCACTCCAGAGGGAGCAGAGGGGCAGGATCCCCTCCCTGACCTGCTGGAAATGCTCTTCCCAAGGCACCCACACTTTTCCAGTGCATCCTTCCCAAACTAAAATAAATTAAGGAAAACTCTAAACTTTAACTGAGATTCTGCAGCTGTTCATTATTATTAAAAACACCACGGTTTAAAAAAATCATTTTTGGCTCTCCTAGGTAAGTGAAATCATCCTTAAAAAGGCAATTTCTTCATGGAGCAAAAGGATTTTGTGGAAAATCCGTTTATTTGAACGCTGCTCCAAAGGGCTGAGTGACAAATTTTCAACCATTCGGTGTCAGCACTGCAAGGCCTCCCTGAGAAAGGATCTGAAGCTCAGGAAAAACCAGGATGAGCAGGAATGTTTTAGGCAGGAAGAATCACTGGCATAACCCAGGGATGGGGTATGAACATCTCCAGAGGAATGCACCTGGATCTGATTAAAGTGGTGATGGTGACATCTCCAGATTTGCATATATGCAAATATTCACTCTGTAGTAAAGGCAGTTCCAGGTTGGTCCTGGCCTCCCTACCTTGAGGTGGTGAAACCGGGATGAAAATCCTGGTTTTAAGGTCTAAACAGGTGCCAGAAAGGGGAGGAAGGACATGATTTCACCACAAAAATGCCAACAGAGAGCATTCACTCCCTGCCCCAGCCCTGATTTGGGATTTACCTGGAATTCCCAGAGTCAGGAATTCCTGACCTGATGAAACCATAAAAATCAAACACATCCTGCAAAGCATCTCCCAGCAGCGCCCTCCCTTTTTTACCTTTGGTGTCAGGGGAGGGTGCTTTGAGCTGCTCCGTGGATTCTGGCTCTGGTTTTTTCATCTGGATCGGGTATCCACTCTTCTCCAACCAAGCCTTCAAGTTCTCAATGTACTCCCTCCCAAACAGCGTCGAATCATCAAAATTTGGGAATAATGTCGGTGCTGGAGCCATCTCCTGGAGCCCCACAGCCTCCAGGATTTTCTCCTGCCTGAAAACAGAGGCCAGAGCAAAGGTCTGCCCCAGCAGGGCCAGGGATTTACGACAGAGGGACACAGTGGTCTCGAAAGCATTGGCCATTTCTCTGGGATTGCCAAACCCATTGGTTTTAATGCTCAGCTCATAGGCATTGCAGGCCATCAGCAGCGGGGTGACCCCCTTGAGGAGGCGGTCCTGGAGCCTCATGATGTATTTATCAAAAGGTTTGATGATCTCAAAGAAACAATTCTTGGTTTTCACCGCCCCCTTGTCCAGCAGCATGTTCAAGAACTCGTTGTCCACCTTGGGGGTTTTCAGGGCGGCGTGCTGTAAACTCTTGATGGTGAAGAAACAATAATCTCTGTGCTCTGGCCTCAGGGAGCACTTGAAGGAGGCCAACATTTTGGCACAGGTCTCAGTCTCCAGCTCGAAGAGGGCCCCGAAGAGCCGCGAGAACTCGGCGTCGTTTTTGATGGCGTGGAACCCGGCCCACTTGATGATTTCGATGCCGAAGGTGGAAAAAATGTCAGATTTATCCACCAGGTCAAAATTGAGGTTCCTGAACACGTGGGCAGGCTTCGGCAGCCTCAGGATGGGTCTCTGGGCTGCCAGAGGGCGTGGGGGCAGCTTGGGGTTGGGGCGCTGCTGGAGGGGCACCGGCCTCTGGCTGGGGTGTTCAGCAGCTTCCAGAGGCTGATCCAGCGGTTTGGGATCGAGGCCTGGCTGTGGCTTTTTCATGTTCCACTTCTTGAGGGGAGCTTTGATGTCTCCTTTGAACACTTTTGCCTTCACCACCCCCCTGGTGAGGCGCTTGCCCCTCAGGATCCTCCCCCTGCCCACGCCTCCCCTCCGCAGCGGGGGCCGGAATTCGCTGTCCGGCGCCCCGAACTCCACCTCGTATTCCTGGTTCTCCACGCTGCCATATTCCTCTTCCATGAGCCCTGGCGACCTGAAATCCCCTAAAATATCCGAGGAGCTAAAATCAGGTTCGTGTGGCCCGCTGGCTTCCCAGGAATCCGAGGGGCCGTAGTCCTGCTCGTGAGGTGCCAGGCCCCCATAGTCCCTCTCCCGCCCATATTCCCGGTTTTGGTGTCCATACTCCCGGTTGTGGGGAGCAGGGTGCCCATATTCCCTGGTTTGGGCAGCTGCACGCCCGTATTCCCGGTTTTGGGAAGCGGGACGCCCATAATCCCGGCCGAATTCCCGCTCCCGGGGCGTGGGGCGGCCGAATTGTTCGTGGAAATAATTTTCCTTGCGGAGCAGAGGGCTGGCGGGTCTGTAGGAAGGGCCAGGATAGTCTTCCCTGGGATAATCTTCCCTGGGATCCTCGCTCCAGTCCTCGTGCTGGGAGTTGTCGTGAGGGAACCTCCCGTCGTCGTGGAAGCTCTGGTTGTAGCGGGGCCGGGGCAGCGGCCTGGAGTGAGCTGGGGAAAATAAAACCAGGAAGAATTTAGGGGTTGAAAAGAGTCAAAATACCGAAATTTCTGAAGGAAATCCACATATCTGACTTCAGGATATTCCCATATTCCAATCCCTACAGAGACTGAGGAGAGCAAGTTCTCCTCTAAAGCCCAGTTTGTCTTTGCTCATCACTTTGTCAGATTTTCATCTTCTACTGGGGTTCCTGAGACATAAAACCCATCAAAACCCTGAACTTTCAGTTTCCCAGAATTAAAACTGTCAAAGACCTCCAAGATCATCAACTCCAAGCTTTGACCAATCCCCACCTTGTCACCCAAACCAGATTTCCCAGGAGGAATCTCACAGTTGGACAGAAGCTCCTATCTCCTGCAAACTCAACCACAATTATCTAATTATTGCAGGAAATTCTAGGATTTCTCATTATCCAAGATCCCCGTTCCTCAATCCCAGAAGTTCGATTCCAAAAGTAAAGAATACTTGAAAAAAAATTGAAGTATTTAATATAAATTATTTCTCCAGGGCTTATACAAGTCTAAAAATAACAAATTTCATTTTAAAGCTCTCCTATGAATGCCCATCCCTGTGAATGTGATTCAAGTGCTTTGCTGGACATTTTATATCTCAAATTTAGGAGGTAAAATAAATTTGGGGATCACGTTTTGTGTTATGTTCATGAGGTCAATGTCCTGCTTTGAGCTATTTCTCCTAAAATAACACCAAACACAAAGACCCGAAGGCTTCCAGTGCACTCCTACGTTTATTTAACTTATCAGCCATCAACAGAATTCCATCCTGCAGCAACGTCCCTGGAGACCTCGCTGAAATTGGACCCACTCTCTGATGCTGCCTGAACAGAATTCCTTTGTCTGAATTTCCATTTTTTTCCCCCCCGCCTTAGAATTTGCACGGTGTCAGTCCTGCCCAGCTGTTCGCCTCTTCCATAAAAATGGATGTGGAAAAACACCAGCACAAGGCAAATAAATGGCAGGCGATGGAAGGCTGCTCTCGGAACAGCCGGCACATCCCCCGGCGCGTCCGTCATCCCGCTCTTCCCTACCTTTGAAATGATGGATGGTGTCCCCCGCGGCATCGCTCCGCTCCATGCGGTACCGTTTAACTTTGTCCTGCACCACGGCCTCGAACGTCTCCCGGGTGATCCTCCGAGAGGCCATTTTCCCCCTGGAGCCGCCCCGCACAACGCGGCCGCCGCCCGGGGCACGGCCTGACGCGGGCCCGGGGTCCCGCGGGGCGCCGAGCTCCCGCCGCGGCCTGAGGGGAGGCGCAGCCTGAGGGGAGCCTCACGGTTCCCCGCCGCCCCCCGCGCAGCGCCGGGAGGAGGAGCGGAGCCGGAGCCAGAGCCGGAGCCGGAGCGGAGCCCGAGCCCGCCCCGCCCTCACCGAGGCGGCCCCGCCCGCCCCGGCCCCGCCGCCGCCGCCGCCTCCCGCCACACCGGGACCTCCCAGCGGCCCGCGCGGGGTGCGGTGAT
>NW_024581078.1:1536864-1549165 GCF_017639235.1 Corvus kubaryi
GACCGGCCCCGCCGCGGGCGCTGACGCGGCTCCATCGCCGTGGCGAGGCCCGGGCGGCGTTGCGTCGCTGTGGCGGCGTGAGGCGCCAGGTGACATTGCCGCGGCCTCCCGTGGGGTCACCCCGTGCCGGCCCGGCCCGGTCCGCGGGGCTCTGACGCGGCCGCCCGCGTGTCGCGGTCGGTCCGGTTAGCCCGGGAGTTCGGTGCAGCGGCGGGACCCGCCGGGGGCCTGGCTGAGCTGCGGGGGAGCGGCGCCGGCCTTGGCCGCGCTCGCCGCGGGCTGCGGCACCGCGCGGGAGGCCCGGCCCGCACTGCCCGGGCTGGGTGCGGGAGGCTGCGGGCTGCGCTCCCTGCCTGCGCTGCCTTCTTCCCTGCCTGCGCTGCCTTCTTCCCTGTCTGCTTTCCTTACCTGTTTCCCCTCTTTCCTTGTGTTCTCTGCCTGTTTTCCCTGCCTTTCCAGCCCCTGTTTACCCCATTTTTCCTGCCTGCCCTGCTCTCACCTTGCCACCCCCCTCTGACCCTACCCTGCCACCTTTCCAGCCTGTCCCACTGCCCCCTTTCCTGCCCTGCCAACCCCGGTGTCTCCCGGTGGCTGTGCCGGGCGCGTCAGGCTCCTGCTCCCTTCCCGATCCAAATGTGCGGCTCCTAACGCGAGATGTGATTTTTGTCTTGTTTGTTCCAATCGGTGAGAAGCTGAAAATAAGGCAGAGTGGTGTTTTTGTGCTGAGGGACAGATCCCAGGGGGCACAGAAGGTGTTGAACACAGATCTCTCTGTGTCTCCTGCCTCTCCCACCTCAGCAGAAGCAAAAACTTGCAGAGCAGGGGTGAACTCCCTGCTTTGCCCTCAAAGGTGGGAATGGAAGGAGCCTCTTGGCTTGGCTTTGAGTTATAATGTGAAAAGACAGATGGAAACTGCTGGAAATGCCTGTGCAGGGTCAATAAAGGCTGTTCCACCTTCCCTGCCGTGTGTGAACATGGAACTGGCTGTTCCAGCCGAGCAGTCGGTGCTGCTGACCTTAAACCTGGGCTCCCCTCGAGGCTGGAGGCGTCAGGGTTGTGTTTGTGTGTGTTGATGGTGTTTTTTCCCTGCTGGCTGATGATTTGGAGTGGGTTTGGAAGCTGCTGTCGCTTTGCTTTGGGTTCTCCTACATCACATTTAGTGCTGTGTGTGGAGGTTTGGCTGCTCTTCCCGTGTTTTTCTGTGGTTTAGGTGGATTTTGGAGTGTTTTGGAAACATCCTGGGTTTTAAGCGACTCCAGGTTGGAGCAGAGGAGAAAAAACAGCTGAGAAAGGAGAGGCTGCAGTGAGGGTTGGTTTAATCACACCAACAACTTGTGGGTGAAGGAATTTAAAAATAATCGTGGCACTGAGTGGGTGAAACACCAGGGCTGGATTCCAGGCCCCTCTGAGCATCTTTACAGAGCTCTGGATACTCAACGTTTATTTTTGTGTCCCCCTGCAAGTCCAAATGATTGTTTAGGACCACAGATGCTGAGGAAAGGGGGCGACTGGGGCTGTCCTGGGTGTTGGATTTTGGCAGGAGTCCTCTGGCCCCGGTGGCTGCTCCAGACAAGGGAATTTGGGCCCTTGGCAACCCCGGGAGCTGCAAGAATTTCACTTTGCTTGACCTGCAGCCTCTGCCCTGCCTTGCACAGGTTCCAGGTGTGTTTGGTGTGTCAAACTTGCCTTCAGGAGGTTGCTGAAAACTCAAACCACAGCCCTGAGTGATGGGCTTGGTACAGGTCAGACAGGTTTGCTATTAGGAAAAAAAAAAACCTCAAGAACCAGGAATAATTTGGTTTTGAGTCACTTTGCTGCTACTTGGAGGAAGATTCATTTGGGTTTGTCCCTTTTCTGTGTGAAAATGATACCAATTCTTCACTCTGCAGTGCTGCCTGGGTTTTCCAGGGGATGCAGAAGGATTCCTGGTGAAGGAAATCCTTGGGAAAGGATGTTCTGTTTAGCCTTGAGTGGAAAGGTGAACTGCAATGCAAACAACTCCCTCAAGGTCGCCAAATAAATGAGGCTCGGAGGAGTTCTGTGCTTTAGTTGTGCTTTAAATCCACTTCTCCTTGTTGCTGCACAGTCAGAGATGAAGCTCTGGGTGCTGTGTTGGTGCTGTAAGGCCTGGCTTACCAGAAAATAATCAAATTTAGTGGAAATCTGCAGCATTCTGGCCAAGCAGAGGCGATGGTTAACTGTGAACCCTACCAAAATGGATGCAGAGGGAGCAGTGGGGTGGGCAAGGCTCCAGGCAGGGTGGAAAGCATTTCCCTGAGGAAATGGCACTTCCTTGGCACACTTGTGGCTTGTTCTGCTTCACCATGGAAGGTTTGAATTCTTCCTTTTCCTTTTTTCCTTTTGTTTTTAGAGGCAATTTAAACTGCCGGGGGTGGGGGGGGGGAGGTTTAGAGCAGTTATTGTAATTACTCATTATGTGCTGAAGTAGTTCCTGGCAAAGTTGTATTGACTGAGGGCTGCTTCTATTCCAGATAATCCCATGGAAAAAAAAAAAATAAAAAATCCCTCTGTGCTGGGATTTGTCTCTTTGGGGACCTCCTGTGTGGCTTTGGTGACATCCAGGCCAGTGCATGCAGGACCTGCTGATGGGGAAAGCATGAGTTTAGAATATTTTATTGCCATTTCTTTAGGATATTTCCTCGGAGAAACAACTTTTGAGCTCGTGGAGGGGTTTTGGGGTCGCTTTTCCTTCTGAAGGACGGGAATTGTTCCCTGGCGCGTGGAGAGGCCCCTGCTCGAGGAGCTGTGCCCTCCCTGAGATAAAGCTGCTTTCTGTCTTGCAGATAAGAGCTGGTCTTCGGTTTGTGGCCGTGGCCAACACAGCTGAGGTGTTCCCAGCAAAGCAGCTGAAGAATGGAGCTCTGTTTTCCCTTGCCAAGATTCCCTCTATTCCTTCCCAGCTCCCTCCAGCGCACTTGGAATAATCAGCTGCCTCTGGGAGCTGAGCTGTGGGCTTTAACCATTTCCCAGTGGCCCTAATTCAGGGCAGAGCCTCTAAAACCACGCCAGGAATTGGGATTTTTAGCCTCAGTTTTATTGGGGGGCCTGAGTTCCATCAGGGAGGGAGGCAGGAACAGCTTTTATTTGTATTCGACAGCAAAGGGAGCACATAAAAAACTTAAACTCTTCCAGATATTGTAATTTAGGGATTCTTTTAGGCAATGATTCCTTCAAATAGTCCTAACACTTCCTGGCCAGGCCTTGGAGGGAGAAAGAGCCCTGGACTGTTCCCAGCTCATGCTTTGGGGTGGGATTTGTGCGCAGCGAGGTGGAAGTGACTGGGGAGAGCTGGGGCCGCAGGGTTGATTTTTAACAGCCTAATCAAACTGGAAGGCAGAGAGGGACCTCAAGGGGAGAGTTCATCCCGTTCTGAGCATTCCAGCCCTTTTTTTCCCCGTGATTTCCAGTGATTTTCCAGGCTGCTTTTGCTCCGAGGCTGCAGTGATCGCAGCTCTTAGCACATCTCCCCCGCTGTCAGCCTCGAGTGCTCAGCTGAGCAATGATTGAAGGGAACCGAACAGGAGCAACTTCCCCGGCTGCTGGGGCACCTCAGCCTGCCCGGGAGAGGGGTGAAAATTCCTGCAGGAGCTTCCCTGGGTTTTGTTCCTTCCTAATTTCATCCCGTATTTTCATCAGCGCCGTTAATGGCATCATACAGGCAAAGGAGGGAGGAGAACTGAGGGGAGCTGGTGAGTGTGAGTGGAGCTGTGAAAGGGATTTTACCCGAGTTAAATTGGAATTGTGGCTTCATCCACATCTGTGTCAGTGGAATTTTCTTGTTGTAATTCCCAGTTACGGAATTAAAAAGTCCTTTACATTTCTCTCTCCATCTCTTCTCTCCTCAGACTAAATTCCTTCTGTTCATCTTTGAATACACTGAATTTTGTGGGCGTCAAGTCCCAGCTTTACCATTCCCTGTCTGGGCCGTTCCTGTGCTCCTCCAAACTATTTTTCATAATTCCTGCTGGTGTTGTCCAGGGAAAAAAGCAAATATTTCTCAGCAAATAGGGGCTGTTTGCTTTGCAGCTTGTCTGTCCCTGCTGGGGGCAGGAGAATGGGAATTCTTTCAGAACTCCCAGGGGTTTGGGACAGGTCTGAATTCCACAGAACATCCCTGATTCCTGAAAAACATGATTTTTTCAGGTGGGAAAAGACCTTTAGGATCAAGTCCATGTCACCAAGTGCCACATCCCCACTGCTGTTAAATCCCTCCAGGAATGGGGACTCCACCACTGCCCTGCCAACCTTTTCCATGAAGAAATTTTCCCTAAAATCCAACCTAAACCTCCCCTGGCACAAGCTGAGGCTGTTCCCTCTTGTCCTGTCCCTTGTGGCCTGGGAGCAGAGCCTGACCCCCACCTGGCTCCAGCCTCCTTTCCTGGAATCCTGGAATGGTTTGGGTTGGAAAGGCCTTAAAAATCCTCCAATTCTGCCCTTTCCCCCGCATTTTGGATCTCTTCTTCCTGCTGGAATTTGCTGATGATCTGCCCTGGGAAAGCAGAGCTGGCAAAATACAGAAAAGAGGAATTGCAGGCAGGTTGTGAAGCCAAACTTTTCCATTAAAATTTAATTTGGAGTTACAGAATTGCTGGATAATCCCCCAAACCTTCAGCATCATTTTGAGTTCTTTTAATTTTGCTTTGTTTTTAATTACTCCCATCCCAATTTGTGTTTATTTCTTATTTGAGATGCTGCTCCCTGGAACTCATTGGCCCTTCTGCTGAACAATTAATGATTTTAATTAATTTCAGCTATGCCAGAGAAGGAGCTTCCCTATTTTCCCATCTTGGGGAATAATCTTTAATCCGTGGCCGAGTTCCACGTTACTCATCAACCCTTAACTCCCAAACTCGCCTTTTCCAGCGATTTTCCCTCTTTATTCCTCAGGGAATGCTTTGCTCTGCAACCCTGAGGAGTTCAGGATCCAGATGTGTGTCAGGGACTTGTGTAACTCCTATAAAAATAACCCAGGAGTGGGTTAGGAAAAAAACACATTTAATCCCCAGCTTGGGTTTGGGTTTGGGTTTTTTTTCTGGCTTTGTAAACACAAGGAATGACCGTGTGGGGAGAGATCCAAAATACAGGGATTTAACACAAATATCCAGCTGCTCCTCATGGCTTTTGCTGGGTTACTTAATAAGCGAGTCAGGTTGATGGAGATGCAAAATAATGGCTGGTTTTTAATGGCCAAACTTGAAATTTGTGCTAAATTTTAAGATAATCTTTGTTGTCTGTGGCTCCAGTGTGAATTATTGGTCAAAATAACCCCCTGACATCAGAATCCAGCCCGAGTCCAAAATAAAATCCAGCTCTGAGGCGAGCAAAGGGGAATATAAATAATAAATAAATGCTATTTTTACATTTGAGCCTCAGCATGTTCAGGGCAGATTTGATGTGTAAAACTGAGCATATAAACAGGTGTTTGTAGGCTCAGGGCAGTGGGCACTAAAAATAAAAAAGGGATGTGTCTGGGTAGGATAAAAGGGAATATTGTGGAGTAAATGAATCTCATCTTTATGCAGAAATAAGTCCAGCCTTAATAAAATCACTTTAATTTGACAAATTTCCTTCCAGGCTTCTCTTTCTCAATAGTCTTTCAAAATTATGTTTTGAAAGAAAGTTGCATTTTGCATTGCCAAGCCCTTTAGCACAATTTCTATTTTTGGGGGGGAAGGAGGGTTATTTTTGGCAGAGATAAATCTGATATTGTGACCTACATTCCTTTATTCCAGGCAGGGGAGGGATAATATCTCCACCTGTGATTTCCTTCATGCTTTGACTGAAAGGGAATTTTACAATGCATTTTTCCAGGCCTGTGAGATAAGGGGGAATGAGAAGGGAAGGAAATGACTGCAGGTAGTAATTAGAAATAATTAACTGTGTTCTTCAAGTGCAAAATAATTATGGATCATCTCTGCTCTTGATCCTTGTGGGAGTTTCTGTTCGCTTGCTCTGACGTGAGGGAACTTTTCTGGTGGTGCTGTTCAGGTCATGTCAGGTGTTCTGTCCCATGAAAACCTGGAGTTATCCCTCCCTGAGTTTCCAAAACACTCTCAGGAGTTGGGAATCCGTGGATTTGTGTCTTCCCAAAGCTCTGGGAAGTGAGGAGAAGTTTTGGGGTGACTGAACTGGGGCCTTGAGGGCCTGAAGGGGGCAACAAAAAAGATGGAGAGAGGCAATTTCCAAGGGCCTGGAGTGCCAGGACAAGGGGGGATGGCTTCAAACTGACACAGGGCAGGGATAGGTGGGATACTGGGAAGGACTTTGGGATGGAATTCCCAGAGAAGCTGTGGCCTCCCCATCCCTGGAAGTGCCCAAGGTTGGGTTGAAGCAACCTGAGGATGGTGGAAGGTGTGGGATGGGATGAGATGATCCTAAAAGTTCTTCCCAACCCAAACCATCCCAGAATTCTGTGATGATTAAAGATCCCCAGGTGTGTTTGTCCCCCTCTGGAGCGAGGATGAGGCTCCTCCATCCCAAATTGGTCACGCCCGAGTTCAGCCAAGGCTGAGCCGTCTCCGCTTTGTGTTCAAAATCTGCTGCAAGCCAGGCCTGGGAAATGAGGGCTGGCACTAATTTATGAGGGGAAAAAAAATAGGTCAGCAAGTCTGAAAGGTGCTGACAGGCATAAAGTACCTGAGATTGTTAAAAAAAGGGGGGAAAAGAGGCTGGGAATGAGGCTTTTTTTTCCAAGTAAAGCGAAATGTTGTACCCAAGGTTTCACAGGCATCAGAGGGAGCAGGAGGGAAGGAACTGCTGGAGGCAAGAGCTGCCCGAATTCAGGAATTCTCTTTTCCTAAGGGCACGTTCCTTGAGAGGAACCTTCCAAAATGGGGCTGTTGGAGCAGCTTTGTGGCTTGGAAAAGCGATTTCTGTGGTTGCACAGCCCCTTTGTGAGCAGCTCCAGGGCCACCTCCCAGTGCCACCTCGGGGTTTTCACGGCAGCGATTCCAGTTCTGAATCTTCCAGGCTGAAAAAGCTGCAGCATAAAAGGCTCAAAAAAGTGAATTATTCCGTTTAAGTAGAATTATTCCTTCATTCACATGCTGCAGCCAAGGTCAGGCTGACCTTTCGTCTCGTGGGGTGGGTTTGGGACATCTCAGAGCAGGAAAAACCTGTGCAGGCCACCCCCTTCCACCACTCTGGGAGGAAAGGGAGTCCTGAAACCACCAGATCAAATCCCAGAATGGCCTTTGTGGCACGTGTGAGGCACTGGATCCCTCTCTTCCCAAAAATAACCTCCACTTGCTCATGGCAGGCTTCGGGGACTCGCTCCTGGGACTATTTTTTCCCCCTTTTCCAGAGGGTTTTAAATTTTCACCTTCCTTCTCCAGTATCTCGTTGCTCAGCAGTCCCAAGGAGCCATCAAAATTCTCTTTGGGAAAGGGCAAGGCAGGATCTGCTGCTTTTCCCTGGAAATTACGGATATTTTGGTGTTTTATTGCAGCTGAGTTCCTTGTGGGGTGAGAAGCGTGGATATGAATGGCACAGTTTTTATCTGGCACCAAAGTACCTCCCCCCTCCCCCCAAAAAAATACATTTACTCCTTAAAGGAAGGAAATGGCACCAGGATCCTGGAAATGCCCCTTTTCTGGGAATTGGGAGAGGGTTTTCCTACTGAAAATGGCCCCCTCCCTGTGCTTTATCACCTGGATATTTCCACCTTTTGACACTTTTTCCTTTGGTTTTGGGTTCCATTTAGGAGCTGCAGTTCTTCTGCCCCCGTGGAAGCGTGACTGGTATGGGTAATGGTGTGAGAGAAGGTCCAGTGGAATTCCAGAGGGATGTGGAGCCCGTCACGGCCCGAATTCCGGCAGAGGTGAGAGCAGGAGCTGGGCTGGGAATCCAAAGCAGCTCCAGGGAGGGAATTCTGCTCCGCTCAGGTGAGATCCCACCTGGAATTCTGCATCCAGAAGGATGTGAAGCTGTTGGAGCGAGTCCAGAGGAGGCACCAGGATGCTCAGAGGGATGGAGCAGCTCTGCTGTGGGGAAAGCCTGGGAAAGTTGGGATTGTCCAGCCTGGAAAAGCTCCAGGGTGACCTAATTGTGACCTTGCAGTGCCTGAAGGAGCCACGAGAAACGTGGAGAGAGACTTTGGACAAGGGATGGAGGGACAGGACACAGGGAATGGATTCAAACTGGCAGAGGGGGCAGGGTTGGATGGGATATTGGGAAGGAATTCCTCCCTGTGAGGGTGGGGAGGGGCTGGGATGGAATTCCCAGAGAAGCCGTGGCTGCCTCATCCCCTGGAAGTGTCCCAGGCCAGGTTGGAGCAACCTGGGATGGTGGAAGGTGTCCCTGCCCATGGAATGGGATGAGTTTTAAGTCCTTCCAACCCAAACCAGTCTGGGATTTGAGCTCTGGACCCCTAAAAGCCGCAGTGCTTGTGTAATCCATGGAATGTGCCCCTCTGAGCGGATCCAAGCATTCCCATCCCCTTGGGAAGAGGTTGGGCATTCCCAGCTGACAGGTAGGGCACTTCTGTGCCCAGGGTTAAGTGGCAGAGCTGCACCAGGGCCACCAATCCATGTTTCCCTGCTCCCAGGCTCGTTGGAATCTCTGGAAAAGGAGGTGATGCCGAACCTTGCTCTGGTTTCGCCTAAATCTGGGGCTGAAGTTCACCTTTGCTTGGCTGCCCTTGCACCAAGGCACAGCTTGGGAGGGGGAATTGAGCTGATCCAGGGGTTTTGGCCATAAACATTAACTTTGGAGTTGGGAAACCACCTGAAAACAAGGGAAATGTTAACTCCTCTCGTCCACAAAGTGTCAAAAGTTCACACATCAAGCCTGGACTTGTCCTCACTCCAGAACCTCCACGGGGTTGGATTTTGTGGCATTTATTTGCTCTCTGTGGGAGAAAAATGCTGATTTTGTAAATCTGAGCTGTGGCAGGAATGCCAAGAATAAAATCCCTCCCATTTCACCCATCAGAGGGGGAAAACTGCCTGGTTTTATCCTCAGGAGCTTGGAAATGATGCGGGAATAGGGCTTGGGTGCTTCTCTTCCAGAAACTTCCCTTCTGTCCGTGGGGAGGGAGAAAAAAAGAGAAATAATAGGGAGAAAACAGCACATGCATGAGGAATTCTTGGAATTTTTCCTCATGATCCAACCGGGAATTCACTGTGCTAGAAACCTAGTGAAACATTTTAACCCAAATCCTGGCCACGGGGTGAAAGCTGCAGCAAAGGTGAAATATTATTCCTTGTGGGGTTGCCTTTGTCCCACTTATCCCATGCTTTTTCCAGGATAACCAGGAGAAGAAGAAAGTGCTGAACTCCCTGATGTCTGGGGCTCTGGCTGGGGCTGTGGCTAAAACTGCAGTGGCTCCTCTGGACAGGACAAAAATCATGTTCCAAGGTGAGTCCCGTGGGCTTTTCCCGAATTGTTTTTACTTTGAGCTTCTGATCTGCTCATCCAGCTCATTTTCCAGGAGTGTGAGGAGATGTGGAGACACTGGGAAGAGAGAATTGGGCTGTGGGAGTTCCCTGCTGAAGGCTGGATGCCCAAATTGTGTCAACTCTCCCCAAAATCAGGAGGCAAAAGGCACTGGAGCTGCTGCCTCCCTGGGTGTGTGTCCTCTGGAACCCCTAAATTGTAGCAGGAAAGGAAATTCCTCTGACTGGAATAGAGAATTTCCATGTGTTTAGCAGGATTTGGGGATTTTGGGATCTTTTGCAGTGCAGGGACTGTCAGCTCCACCAGTTATCCCAAAGGGAGCAGCACAGGCCTTTAATTCATTGGACGTTGGGGAAAGCCAAGAATTTTAAATCTGGTGACGTCCTGGATTAACTGAATGGGGCTCCATCTAATCCCTGGCTGACATTTAATTTAGAATTGATTTTCACTCACGTGATTTTCATTCCGGGCAGAGCAAGGAGCTCTGGAATTGCTGGGATATGGATCAGGGAGCCAAATAAATCCTGCGCTGGGATTGCCACTTGGACCAGAATTTTTGGGTTTTCCCACCAAAAACACAAACCCAGGTTCATCTCAGGCTGGAAATATCAGGAGCAAGGATGAGAGGGAAGCCACAGAGCTGGGGTGAGCCAGCAGCTGACCGAGGGAATCGCCTGGAGTTTGGACAGGCCACATTCCTAAAAATCCCTGTTTGCTTTGGCCCATCCAAGTGGCTGGAAAGGATGGGATTAAAATGTTCCAATTGGAGCAATTTCTTGGGATCTGATGGATTTTTTGGGTTCTTGCTGTCTTAAAGGGTTTTATTCCCTGTCTTGTGAAGAAGGAAAGCACCTCTGGATCATCAAAGTGATCCCTTGAATTAAAAACTGGGGAATGGGGCTTGGAGCAGCCTGAGATAGTGGAAAATATCCATGGCAGAGGGATGGAACTGGATGAGTTTTCCCAACCCAAACCATCCCACAATAAATTTCGCTGTGGCAGAGGGAGAAAACCTTTTAAAGGAATAAAACCACCTCAATAACCAGCGGCGGTGGTTTTATTCCTTAAAAAAAAAAAAAAATCCAAATAAAAGTGTTGAGTTGCACAGAGGAGCAGCAGTGGGGAAAATGGATTTGCATGGGATTGTTGGATACACTCGAGAGGCTCCCAGGTCTCAGATGAGCGAGGAGGAAGCTGCAGCAGCCCCTTAATTGGAGCCACATTTCATTAGAGGTTTCCAGGCAGGGTTTTCCTTTCCCTGCTGCAAAGCAGAGCTGCCAAACAAATCCTGCTTCCCGAGGCCTCGTGGATTCCACGGATAAGGAGGTGCTGTCACTTTGGATAGATGCAAGGGAAGGAAAAAAACAGGGAGTTCATTTGAGTTTTGCTCGGATGGAACTGCTCTTGCGTGGAGCTTCGCCTGCTCCTCGCTGGATTCTGGAATTAGGCTGGGATCTGGGCATGGAAATGCTCTGAAAAATAAGTGAACGGTGCAGTTTTGATGTTTTTCCTTAATTAAAATTTTTTTTTATTTATTCATTTATTCCACACAAACTGAATTTTCCTAACAGGCAGTGGGGAAAAAAAATGGGCTTTTGTGCTAAATTATGGGAGCATTTACCAGTGGAAAGCGTTTATAATAAAGAATCTCTGTTTCTTCTTGCATTCATTCTTTTCCTTCTATTTTTATCCCTTCAGCCAAAACACCTGTGTAGTTTATTTAGGGATTCATGGATCAAATATTTATTTTTATGTCTTGCAAGCCCTAATGTTCTTTTTTTTTTTTTCCTTTTTAGTGTCTTCAAAAAGATTTTCTGCCAAGGTGAGGTGATGTCTGTCTGCTGTTGCCCTGAAGTGTTTGATTAATCTTTTGTTGGCCTTTATTTCACTTTTTTGGGGATTTATCAGCAGCATTCTGTGAAAACACAGAGGGAAAGACTGGGAATGGTGTTGTTAATTATAGGATTAATTAGGACAGTGGTTATTGGGGGGGTTCAAACTCCAGGTTGTACCTGTGACATGACAAGAAATGTGACATCACTCAGGGCTTTGGTTTTTAGGACCTTTCCTGGTGATTTTGGGACCATTTCTAGTGCTTGTTTTCTTCCCCCAACCACACAGGAGTCATTCCAGCCTTTATAGGGAATTAAATCTGGGAGCTGATCCCTCTCGTGGCTTTCTGAGTGGTTTTTCCCCGTGAATTCCAGCTTTTCCCCATGTGCCATGCCCATGTGTGTGCAATCTAAATGTTCCTGCCCAGCCCTGAGGAGATGAATTTGGGTTTGGGAAGGGGTTTTGTGCAAACTGTGCCTTCCCTCAGAGGGAAAACAAGGCAGGCTGGGATCTAAACCTTCTCCCTGCCTTTGGCTTTAACATGGATGCGATGGAGCCTCCCCAGAGGATCCGGGATTGCCACATCAGCTCCCTGGGAACGGGGGACTGGGAGAGGTTAAGCTGTGGGGTCACCTCCTTCCCCTGCATTCCCGTTATCCCTGTGTCCCTGCCTGACCCTTGCCCTGTTCCCCGCAGGAAGCTCACGGGCTGATTTATCCCTGCAGGAAGCGTACAGGCTGATTTATCACACCTACCTCAACGAGGGCTTCTGGAGCCTCTGGAGAGGGAATTCCGCCACCATGGTCCGGGTGATCCCCTACGCCGCCATCCAGTTCTGCGCCCACGAGGAGTACAAGCAGATCCTGGGGAATTACTACGGATTCCAGGGAAAGTAAGAGGCGGCAGGGCTCGGGATGCTGCTGGGATCCTTGGATCCTGGAGGGTGGAGCAGAGGCTGGAGGGGGGAAGCTCTGAGGGGGAGGCTCCAAGATGGAAGCTGTGAGGGGGAAGCTCTGAGGTGGAAGCTCCAAGATGGAAGCTGTGAGGGGAA
>NW_024581078.1:1549175-1566942 GCF_017639235.1 Corvus kubaryi
GAGGTGGAAGCTCCAAGATGGAAGCTGTGAGGGGAAGCTCTGAGGTGAAAGCTCCAAGATGGAAGCTGTGAGGGGGAAGCTGTGAGGTGGAAGCTCCAAGATGGAAGCTGTGAGGGGAAGCTCCACGGGGAAGCTGTGAGATGGAGGCTCCACGGGGAAGCTGTGAGGGGGAAGCTCCAAGGGGAAGCTCTGAGGTGGAAGCTGTGAGGGGAAGCTCCGAGGGGGAAGCTCTGATGGGGAAGCTTCAAGATGGAAGCTCCAAGGTGGAAGCTCTGGGGGGGCAGCTCCAAGTGCCAGCCCTTCTTGGGATGGGGTTTTAGGGGCCAAGGGAAGGGCAGATTTTGTGAGGACACAACCCTGTCGTGTCCAGGCGTGAGCAAGAAGTGGCCTGGATGTGGAACGAGCAATTCCCAGCACCAGCAGTGGACAGGCAAAACAAAGAGCAGGAGAAGCAGCAGGCTCCAGCCTTGCCCTGAGCCTCTTCTCCCCATGGATTTTCCCTGTGGGATGGCTGGGAAAGCCCAGCAGGCAGGGCAGGGAGTGGGGAGCAGGCAGAGCAGAGCCATTCCCAGCAGCCGGGTGGGATTTGCAGCTGCAGGTGACGTTTGGTCTCTTCTCTCCCCTCACTTCAGGGCGCTGACGCCTTTCCCTCGCTTCATTGCCGGCTCCCTGGCTGGCACCACGGCTGCCATGGTCACCTACCCGCTGGACATGGTCCGTGCCCGCATGGCTGTCACACCCAAGGAGATGTAAGTGCCTCATGCACAACTTTTTTAGGGTTTTAATAAGGTCACGTGGCTTTATTCCCATTTTCTGGGTCACTTCTTGCTGGGAGCCTTTGGTGGAATAAAGCCCTGGGGTCTGAGCAGTGATTCAGTGAGCAGAGGCGTGAATGTGGGAGGAGATGGATACTGGGAGACCAGTTTAGGAGGCCAGCTGGATCCGGGAAGATCCAAGAGACAGCACAGCAGGGCTGTGGGAGAGCTGCTCCCTCGGGTGAAATCCCCTCTGAGCTGCCTGATGAGCTCAGAGCCGAATTAATTAACAGTTAATCCATCAGGAAGCCCTGCTGGGAATATCCCAGCCGCTCACCAGCGCAGGTCTGCTTTCCCCGTTGTCCCCACGCCAGGTACAGCAGCATTGTCCACGTCTTCATCCGGATATCCCGGGAGGAGGGGCTGAAAACCTTGTACAGGGGCTTCACACCGACCATCCTGGGGGTCATCCCCTACGCCGGCCTCAGCTTCTTCACCTACGAGACGCTGAAGAAAGTCCACGCAGGTAAATCGGGGCAAATGCTGCAGGTTTTGGGGCCAGCTCCAGGGGTTTGGATGGAGGGGTCAGAGTGCTTTTCCTTGGGAAAAGCAACGCTCTGGAGTCTGTCCAGCTCTGGATGATGAGCAGGAAAAGCTACAGGAAGGCTGTGCCTGTCCTGTGGAGGAACAAGGTGGGATTCCCAGGTGGAGAATGAGTTGGTCCATGCACCAGGTTGGGAGCAAAACCCCGGGAGCTGTACCTGTGATGTGTCAGTAAATGGGACATCTTTCAGGGCTTTGTTTCTGGGGACCTTTTCTAGTGATTTTGGGGACCTTTTCTAGTGATTTTGGGGACCATTTCTAGTGATTTGGGGACCATATCTAGTGATTTGGGGACCTTTAGTGATTTTGGGACATTTCCTTGTGATTTGGGGGCCTTTTCTAGAGATTTGGGGACCTTTTCTAGAGATTTGGGGACCTTTTCTAGTGATTTTGGGGACCTTTTGTAGTGATTTTGGGACCATATCTAGTGATTTGGGGACCTTCAGTGATTTTGGGATATTTCCTTGTGATTTGGGGACCTTTTCTAGTGATTTTGGGACCATTTCTAACGATTTTACTTGGGAGTGCAACCTGGGGAGCAAAGCTTGGGCAGCAAAACCTCAGGAATAAAACTCAGGCAACAAAACCTCGCGAGCTCCAACTCGGGCAGCGCAACCCATGGAACAAAACCTCCGGCTCTACACCCGCTCACCCTTAATTACGTGTTAATTCCAAGGAGTTCCCACCTCTGTGCCCCTCTCTGTCCCCCAGAGCACAGCGGGAAGGCGCAGCCCTCGCCCCCGGAGCGGCTGCTGTTCGGGGCGTGCGCCGGCCTCATCGGGCAGTCGGCCTCGTACCCACTGGACGTGGTGCGGCGCCGCATGCAGACGGCCGGCGTGCTGGGCCACACCTACAGCTCCATCCTGCTCACCATGCAGGAGATCGTCAGGGAGGAGGGACTCATCAGGGGCCTGTACAAAGGGCTCAGCATGAACTGGGTCAAGGGCCCCATCGCCGTGGGGATCAGCTTCACCACCTTCGACCTGACACAGATCCTGCTCCGGAAACTGCAGCACGGCCCCGGCCTGGAGAGGTAGTGGCTTCATCCCCACGTGTAGAAAGAGCAATTAATTCCCTGGCCTCTCACGTGCTCCTGCAGCTGAGAACTCGCCCATCTTGTTGGGTTTGGTGGGTTTTTTTTCCTGTTGTTCCTGGATTTTTTTTTTTTTTTCCCCCTTTCTAATTTGGAAGCCTTGACCTGAAGCTAACTGTTCCCTAAGCAAAAATTCCCGATCCTGCAGAGCTGAGTCCTCCAAAGCAGCTGCCTCACCCTTCTGATGGACTCTGCCCCCAGGAGTGGAGCCTCCCCACCCCACCTGTGCTGCTCCTGGCTCCTCACCTGGCTCTCGGCGGGCAGATGGAAGCGGTGGATGGTGACAGAGGGGGCTCGGAGCTGCTGGCAGTGAACCCCTGGATCTGGGAAGTGGCAGTTCTGTAGCTCCGTGGGGTAGCTGGAGGCAGTCTGCCAAGTGCAATATTCCAGTGTAGTCTGTAGGGAATTCCAGATTCCTCTGGCCTGTGAAGGCAGGGCAGGGCAGGCCCAGGACACTGCGCTTGTTCCGAAAGCTGAATGTTCTCTCTGGCTGGGAATGCTGCCTTTTTTTTCCATTTATTTTCTCATTTTTGTGTTGAGCTGCATCACTGTCCCTCGTTTGTGGTGTCCCTCTGAGATTACCAAAGACTGGAGGCAGCAGGGGAGGGGAGTCCTGAGCCCTTTATAAACGAAATTCTCCTGCGTGTGTTGTCAGTGTCGCCGAGCAAGGGCTGTGCCTGGATTCCCAACCTGGCTCTGCCCCAGCTGCGTTTGTGTTTTCCTTCTGTGCTGTCCTACCCTGGAGAGGCAGCGTTTTCCAGGGGTGGTGTGGATGCACTGAGGAAGGAGGTGTTACAGCCTTCACATCCCATTTGTTTTATTCAGTATTATCGCTGCTCTATGCACCGTGTGAGAACAAATCCTGCTGCAGCCTGGGCTGTCCCAAAAACCAGCTGTCCCTGGGAGCTGATCCCAGCTCCTGGCCCTGCTCCTGGACATCCTGGTTGTCCTTTTTGGTACCTGCTGTGTAGGTTGTGTCACCTCTGTTCGTTAACTCATCCCCTCAGCTTTTTAATCCCTAAAATTCCTCTTGGGATTTAACCCTTCCTTGGGCACCATGGCATTGACCCTACTGTGCCAATCACTTCCAGCTGGAATTTGACAACGAGAAGAACCTCTTGGTGTTTCTGTTTCAGATCAGTTTTCAGGGAAATGGAGATTTTTGGCGGGGGGGGTTGGGGATGATCCATCCCTGTGTTAAATTTGGAGTGCAGAGCAGACTTCTGACTCCTCTGATGATCACATGACACAAACCAAGGTGAAAAATCCCTTTCCCAGAGAGTCCATAATGTATAAAAAGATAAAAAGATTTAATTTAAATCCTGTCCTTTCCTGGTTGTTTCATATTTTGGCTGTTGTAGCCGGATAGGATTAGTGGGAATGGAGGGAATTGCACAAGGGGTAGGAGCAGCCTTCTCCTTTCTTTTGTCTTTGCACTCGTTCTTTGGAGCACAAACCTGCTCCTGATGCCAAATATTTCCTTAGGAATCAATCCCAGGGAATGTGGGAATGGCACAGAGCCAGCACTGAAGTGTTGACACACAAATTATTCCCAGAGCTGGGATGGGGCAGCCTGGAACTGGGATTAACCTCGGGAATTCTGCCCCCGAGCCCAGCAGGGGTGGTTTCCACTGGGACACACTCCCTGATTTACCTGGGAATTAAAGATCTGTGGGGTTTGGGAAGGTGATGGCCATGAATTCTGTGGGGGTTTTTTGGCTGCTGGAAAAGGCTCAGCTCTGCTTTCCCTTTGTTCAGCCCCGTGCGAGAGCCCTGATTTCTTTTCTCCAATGGAGAAGCCGATTATCCTGCTCTTGTCCTGATCCAGAGGAATTCCCTGGCAGTTCCAGGAGCGCCAGCAGGTCCTGTGTGTTCACCCTGCCATTCCCACCTTGCCAGCCTAAGAGAAGTTGTTCCCTAATTAGCAGCTGCACCTGATTTAAATTCAGTGGAGCTTCAGCCAATTTTCCTCCAAGTTTTGCAGGCTGGGTGTTTGTGCAGAGGCAGATCTTTGAATTCAGCCTGTGATGGTTTTGGTGCTTTTGTTTCTCAGAGTGTGTTGCTGCTTTGGGTTGGTTGAAAAAGCTTTTTTTTCCCCTTTTTTCTTTTTTTTTTTCCTTCTGATTTGAATGTAGAAAAGGGGAAATGGAGTGTTCCCTTCCCTTCTCTCCTTCCCCCCATGGATTCAGACACGTTCCAGATCTTTTTCTGAGGTGTGCTGGCCAGGAAGAGCTCTGAGAAAGGAAACAAAACAGGAACGTTCTCCTTTTTTTTCCTTCCCTGCAATTCCCTCATTTTGCATTTTATTCCTCTCTAATTTGATTTCCCACTCACCTTCCTCACAGATCCTTAACGCATCACCACCAAATTTGTGCTTTTTCTTTTCTTTTCCTCTCCCTCCCCCTGCTTCTTCCTGCACCTTGAGCCCCGCACTGGCACTTCGAGAAAACCAGGTCCAAAAAAAACGCACCCAAAATGTCAAAATTGCAGCTTTTTTAGCGACGCCCAAACAGCCCAAACCACGTTTTCCCCTCACAGCCTGGATGCTCCAGGAATTTCAGGCACCATGGGATGGTTTGAGGAAGTTTCCTGAGCTCCATGTCTGGTTTGGCATCTTCACTTTGTACCTTCTAGGGGTTGATTCCTCCCTCTTTTCTTTCTCCCTCTTTTCTTTCTCCCTCTTTTCTTTCTCCCTCTTTTCTTTCTCCCTCTTTTCTTTCTCCCTCTTTTCTTTCTCCCTCTTTTCTTTCTCCCTCTTTTCTTTCTCCCTCTTTTCTTTCTCCCTCTTTTTTCCCCAAAAATGCCATGAGCTGCAGGGTGTCCCAGCACTGGTCACTGCCTGTGTGGTCTATGCATTTATTAATTAGCACAAACACTGTTGATTGCCTTTTTGTGTCCTCACCATCGATGCGTGTGCGTGTGTCGATTTTGACGGCTTTTCTTGGATCTGGAGTTCTATTTTATTGCAGTGAAGACACTTTGTTATATAATGTTTATATATTTTAAGATTTGTGCCAAGAGAGGATGTATATTTAATAAAAAATATGATTGACTTTCCGGCTCGCCACGGGTGGCTCCTGTTCTGAGGCCTGGAACACCCTGGGGGGGATTTTTGAGGGTTTGTGAGGAAATTTTTGAGGGGTTTTGAGGGTTATTTTGGGGGTTGTGAGGGGTTTTTTGGGTGGTTATGAGGTGTTTTTTGAGGGGTTATGAGCTGATTTTTGAGGGGGTTTTTGAGGGGTTGTGAGGGGTTTTTTGAGGGGTTATGAGCTGATTTTTGGAGGGGGTTTTTGAGGGGTTGTGAGGGGTTTTTTGAGGGGTTATGAGGAGATTTTTGGAGGGGATTTTGAGGGTTTTTTGGGGGGTTATGAGGGTTTTTTGGGGGGGGGTGTGAGGGGGGTTTTTGGGGACTTAGGGGTTTTTTTGAGGGTTTTGAGCGGTTTTTTTTGGTGGTTATGAGGAGTTTCTTGGGGCATTGTGCCCCCTTGACCATACCAATCTCCTGTCCTGCGGCTCAGGGCTTTGCTGGGAAGTCGGGAGAATCCCAAAGGAAGGGAAGGAGCTCTGGGGACGGTTCCAGGGCTGAGCTGTCCCTGTCCCTGTCCCCAGCCTGGGTGTGCGGTGGCAGCAGGTGGCACTGTCGGCTTAGGCACGGCCTGGTGCCTTCCCCCAGCTTGGGGACCCCCGGTTTTGGGGGGATTCCAGCCGCATTCCAGGCCCGGGGTGGGGGTGACAGGGAGGTCACAGCAGGGCCAGGTCCCAGAGTCACCTCCCTGCATCCCATGGCTGTTCCCGGTTGTATCCGGAGGGAAATCAAGACCCGGAGGCTCAGACTTGGTTTAAACCTGGCTGGAATCCTGGGGCAGAACTGGTCCCTGTCCCTGTTCCCTGGACCAGGTGAGCCTGCTGGATGAGGGAATTCCCTGGGTTTGGGAATTGCTTTTGCTCCAAAATTCCTTCTGCTCCAAGCAGGAACAGCTCCGGGGGATCTCACTTGGGATGGAAGCGGAGTGGGAAAGGATTCCTTGCTTCCCTCCCTGCCAGGGATGAAGGAAAAGCTCCAGGGACACCCTTGGGTTCTTCCCAAGGTGCCAGATCCCACCAGGATCTGGAGCAACAAAACCTCTCGGTCCCCCTCTCCCAGCCCGCCCCATCCTCGGCAGAAAACCGAACTCCAGAGTGAAAACCATCCCGGAAAACGGGCTGGGAATGGTTCCCTCGCTGCCTGCGGCGGTGTCTGCCGCTGCCGGCTGCTCGATCTGTCATTGTCCCCGCCGGGGAGGGTCACCCGTCTGGGCAGCTCCCCGGGGAGGCTCCGTCTGCGTGTCTGACTCCGGCCTTAGCAACCGGCCCGCCGCCCCCGGCGGCCTCCTCCGGGAAAATCAGATAAATGAGCCATCAAGGCGGCGGGACCGGCTCTTAATGGGATGGCCCCGGCTGCTGGGACGGGTCCCTCCGCATCCCAATCCTGCGGGAATCGCTCCCTCCCGCCGCCTTCCCACCCTTCTCTCGCGGCAGCACCGCTGGACCCGGGCTGAGCTTTGGAGTCCCCCGTCACAAAATGGGACTTTCTCCCCCCCCCCCCCCCCCTTTTTTTTTTCCGCAAATGTCCACGGCGAGGATTCCCGGGAAGCAGCAGCAGCAGGAGGAGGAGGCTGGATTAGCCCAGTTAACACCGGGCCAAGGGCTCCTGCCTCCTCCCGGCCCTCGGCGAGAGGGAATTAAGACCATTACAAGGCTATCAAATAGGATCAGAGCCCCTCTCCCTTTCTCCGAGCAGCCCAGACCTGCTAATCCTGTTTCATGCACCCACCACGTGGAACAGCTCGGCTCAGAGGGACGAGGGGCCCCGTCCCCCCCCCGCAGCCACCGCCGGTGTCACCAGCCCCGGGGTGACCCCAGGGACAGGCACCAGTGAGGTGAGCTGAGGTCTCCTCCTCCTCCAGGGTGATGCTTAAAGCAGCTGCTCGGTGGGAGGGGGCTTTGGGGACACCGAGTGCAGCTTTTGGGTGACAAGGACTCTGGTGTCACTTCTTTATTGTGAAGCAGCCACCCTCGGGGCTGCTGGGCCTGAGGAGTCACACGGAGCACGGGCGGGGGTGAAGCCCAGGTGCAGAGACCCTACAAAAACCCCCTCAGCCTCAGCTGAGAACACCCCGAAGTCTGTGCTGGCGAGTCCAGGTGCCACTGCCGGATGTCCCCACCGTGTCCCCAGCGCACCAGGAGCTGCTGCCCTCCAGGAAAAAGCAGCACTGGAGTGTCCCCATGAGGGGCTGGAAGGACAAGAGCAGGCACAGCGGTGACAGACCCGGCCACAAAAACCAGCCTGGTGGCACCAATGTCCCCACGAGTGTCCTCAAAGCGGGACAACCAGCTGAGGCAGCAGCGAGGGACCAGCAGCCGGGCTCTGACCAGCACATCCCAGTCCCTCCCAGTCAGGACGCTGCCAGGTACTGGTGGAAGTAGAGGCCGAAGAGGCTGGTGACCACCTGGCAGGCGGCCACCCACCAGGTGAGGAAGGAGAAGAGTCCTCGGAAGAAGGGGGGGGTGAAGATGCAGCCCAGGACCCCCGAGATCTCCTGCACCACCGCGTGCACGTCCTCGCCGGCGTCACCCTCGGGGCGTGGCGGGGCCACCGGCGCTGCCGGGGACACGGGGGGGGACTCGGGGTACAGCCCCCAGGAGTGGTGACCTGTGGGACAGAGGGGACAGGTCTGGGGGGTCTCTGTGCCCCAGCCCTGCTGGTGGCAGAGTCCCATGGAACAGAATCATGGAACAGAACCATGGAATGTCCTGAGCTGGAGGGGACCCAAAGGGTCGTGGAATGCAGCTCCTGGCCCTGCACAGACACCCCAACAATCCCACCCTGTCCCTGAGGGTGTTGTCCCAATGCTCCTGGAGCTCTGGCAGCCTCGGAGCCGTGCCCATTCCTTGGGCAGTGCCCAGCACCCTCTGGGGGAAGAACCTTTCCCTGCTCTCCATCCCAAATCCCTGACACAGCTCTAGCTGCTCCCTGGACCCTGTCCCTGCTCCCAGAGATCGGAGCTGCCCCTCGAGAGGAGCTGCAGGCATCTCTGAGTCCGTGACAGGTGGGGACAATTTGGGTGCTGGTGGCTTCCCGGTGACCTCCAGGCTCATGCTGCCCTTCCCAAACCCCCCCAAATTGCCGACCCCCTTCCTCACCCAGTGTTTTCAGCAGCAGGACGCAGTGCAGGGTGAGGATGATGGGCCCCAGGTACTGCAGGCTCACCACAGACACGTAGCAGTAGATCCTGGTGATCTGTGGGAATTCCAGGAATGCTCAGCAGGAGCCCTGCAGGATGGGGGGAGCCACGCCCCGATCCCAGCCCCAATCCCGACCTTCTGCTGGATCTCCAGCGCCGGGATGCGCCCGGCTTCCTTCCTCATCCGCTGCACCCAGCGCTCGGCCAGCCCCAGGTAGGCCTGGAGGTGGTGGCGTGTCCCCAGCAGGCGCAGCAGGGACAGCACCACGATGGCCCAGAGCCGGGCAGTGTCGAAGGAGGAGTCGGAAAGGCTGGGACAGAGCAGGGGCTGGGACAGGGCTGGGGGACAGGAACCCCCCCTGCTCCAGAGGGGACACGGGGGACAGGGGGAGTGGGGGGTGTGGGGGTCATTGGGGGGGTTATTAGGGGACATTGGGGGAGCATTGAGTGCCACAGGGGTCACTGAAGGTCATGGAGGGTCACAGGGGTCATTGGGGGGGTCATTACAAGGGGACGTGGGGGGTCATTGGGGGTTATTGTGGGGACATTGTCACAGGGGTTACTGGGGAGGACACAGGGGGTCACAGGGGGTCACTGGGGGTCACTGGGGGATGGGAGACCCCGTGCCCTAGTGTCTCCCCAGATGTCCCACTCACATCTGCACCGTCCGCTTGCCCAGCGGGGCCTGGAGCAGGAAATCCCGGGAGAGGGGTCTGACCCACATCACCACCACCAGCACGGGCGCCACGAACCCCACGTGCAGCAGGACCCTGCGGGGGGACCATCAGAGACCCCACAGCCCCCGCTGCCCCCTTCCCTCCCACCCCAAACCTCCCCCACAGCCGGGGGGTCCCCGCTGTCCCCCAGTGGCACCCAACTGGGTCAGGGGCTTGTCCGCTGCCATCCTGAGGGCGTCCAGGTGGGTCTGGGCCAGGCGCAGCCCCGGGAAGGTCAGGAGGGCTCCCAGGAAGGAGCACAGGGCCACCAGCCCCAGCTTGAAGCCCAGCTTAGCCAGGGGCAGCCTGTGGACACAGAGGAGGGACAGTGGGGGATGGTTCCCACCCCAAACTTCCCAAAAACCTCCCCAAAAAGGGGTTTTTCCCCCCATTTCCCTCCCTGCCCAGTTGCCAACTCACGTCCACTCCCAGCCCCGTGGCTTCAGGATGGTCTCCAGGTTATGGGTGACTCCGGCCAGCCCTGCGGGGAGTGACTGCTGTGAGTGGGGAGTGACCAATGAGGGGAGTGACCTCTGGAAGTGGGGAGTGACCCCTGGGAGTGGGGGGTGACCAATGAGGGGAATGACCCCTGGGAGTGCAGAATGACCCCTGGGAGTGGGGACTGACCCATGAGTGGGCAATGACCCCTGGGAGTGGGGACTGACCCCTGGGAGTAGAGGGTGACCAATGAGTAGGGAGTGACCCCCATGATTGGGTCACCTCCCTGCTCCCTGTCTCCGTCCCTGTCACCCACCAGCCTCGAGGCCGAACTCCAGGTAGTCTTCACGGACCACCAGGGCCACCATGGCGAGGAGGAGGAAGAAGAAGGCGAAGGTGAGGCACACGGAGCGCTCCCCACCCTCCTCCGAGCGGAAATAATGCCGCATCACCATGAAGAAAACCTTGCTGGGGTTTGGGGGAGGCTGTCAAGGAAATTTGGGACACACCAGGGGACACCCCAACCCCGGTGAGGCCCCTAAACATCTCCACCATGAAGCCACCACCAGCTCCTCTTCGGGGCACCTTCAGAACTCGTCATAAATAATCCATAAAATTCAGTTTTACGCCTCAGCGCGGAAGAAAAATAAGGGGGGGGGGGTTCCCTCTTCGGCCTGGCCCCCTGAAAATCAGGATACACGGAGAAGACGATGGTCAGCAGGCACCAGAGCACGCCGAGGTTGGTCTCCCTGGCGGGGCTGACCAGGCAGAAGTAGCCCTCGCTGAAGACGTACACGGCGCCGGCGTAGACGGCGAAATCCACGAACCACTGGTACTCCAGGAAATAGCGCAGCACTGGGGGGGCGTGGGGACACGTCACCGCCCTGGGGACACCCCGGGGGGGGCCTGGGTGGCGTCCTGGGGGAACAGGGCATTACCCAGAGCGTCCATGGTGGTGATGGGGCTGGTGTCCAGCTGGAGGTTGATGTCCCGGGGCACGGACAGGGGTTTGTCCTCCATCATCCCATTCATCTTCCTGCGGTGAAAACCAGAGCTGGCTTGTCCCTTGTGTCACCCCGTGGTGGGGTGACACCCCTGGTGCACCCCTCAGCACTCTGGGGTGACTCCCACTGTCCCCAACCTCAAATATTTCCCACTCCCAGCCCCTCCCACCCCCCGGGGCCGCGGGGGTGACCCAGGCTGACCTGTCCCTCTTGCTCTTGGGGCGCTGCTTCCCGGCCAGGGCACAGAGCTCCTCGTCCGAGGGGTGCTTGTAGCGGTACAGGCTGCAGGGAGAGGGGGGTCAGAGGTGCTGGGGGTCCCCGAGCCCTGCTGGGGACAGGGACAGAGCCGTACCTGCCATTGCAGAGCAGCCAGCGGGCAAAGGAGCAGTGCGGGGCCATCTTCTGCATAAGGCTGGCGGCCAGCAGAGTGACCACCACCTGCACCCCCATCACCGCCTGTGTGTGGACATCGCGGGGTCACCCCAGGGCCCGGGGATGGGGGGCATGGGGACTGTCCCCAGCCCTGCCCCTGCTGGGGATCCCCTGGGTGAGGACACCCCGGATGCGAATCCCCCGGACAGGGACCCTCCGGCCGGGCACAGCCCCGGGCAGTGACCCCCTGGCCATGGTCACCGTGGGACCCCCGGGCAGGGACCCCCAAGGTTGGCACTTCCCGGACAGCAACCTCCCGACCATGCGCACCCCAGAGACGCCCCGGGATGGGACCCCCGGGCAGTGACCCCTCGGCCATGGTCACCACGGGACCCCCCGGCCGTGCCGAACTCTGGGACCCTCCGGGCTGGGACCCCCTAGACCCGCACCCCCCGGGCAGCCTGGACATGCACCCCCCGCTCAGAGCCCTCTCCGGGGCCGGCCCCTCGCACCCCCCCGGTCAGAACCGCCCGGTGAGAAGCCCCCGGCCCGGCCCGGCCCCGGCCCGCGCCCACCATGCCGGGGGTCAGCGCAAAGGCGGCCGCAGGAAGCCCGCCCGCGGCCACGCCCCCGAGGGCACGCCCCGTCCAGACAACCAATCCGCGTCCGTTTTCGCTTTGATTGGCAGCTAATTGACCAATGGAGAGCGGGATGCGGGCGGGGGGGCGGGCTCTGCGCGGCGCGCGGTTCCGCGGGCGCGGCCTCCCGGGAGCGGCTGGGCTGCGGGTTCGAGTCCCGGCTGCGCCCTTCACGGGATATCGATCTCGATGATATCGATAATAAATCGTATCCGCGTGTCTTCCCTCGTCCCCTTCGTGGGCTGACCCCGGAGAAACGCCAGGGACCCACCAAAGCAGCTCCAGCACTCCCCCTCCTCAGCTGACCCACACAGACAAACCAGACCCGACTCGAGGAAATTAATTTAATTTATTACCAATCAAAGCAGAGCAGGATAATGCGGAATGAAGCGAAATCTTAAAACCAGCTTCCCCCCCCCCACCCCTCCCTTCTTCCGGAGCTTAACTTCATTCCCAAATTCTCTCCTTCCTTTCCCCCAGTGGCATAAGGGGACAGGGAATGGGGTCAGTCCATGGTGCTGTCCCTGCTGCCCCTTCCTGCTCACGCTCCTGCCCTGCTCCAGGACAGGCTCCTCTCTCCACAGAGCCCAGATTCTGCCACCAAACCGTGTCCCCAGGTGCCACATCACGGATCTTTTCTGTGCCTCCATTGCTGGTGACACCACGGGACCAGCTGCACCCACCCCACCCGCCGCGTCCTTCTCCTCGTGTTTTCCTTGGGGGATAAATGGGATAAATGGGATCGTTTCCTGGCTTTATCCCACTGTTCTGCCCGGCCGAGCCCTGGTTCAGCGCCCACCACGATGCCACATCCCAGTGCCAGGCCCCAAATCCTGGCGCCAGGCCCCAAATCCCGGTGCCACCACCCACATCCTGGTGCCACCACCCACATCCTGGTGCCAGGACCCAAATCCCGGTGCCAGCACCGACATCCCGCCGGGATCTGCGAGCATTCCAGCCGATCCCGGGGTCCCCGCGGGCGCCGCTGGGTGCCCCTGGTCCAGGCGGGCGCGCTGTTCCCGAGGGGTTGCCATGGATATCGATCTCCCTGGCGACGGGATGCGCTTCCCACTAGATGTCGCTTCCGCCCGTGCCCGGAGCATCCCCCGAGGCCTTGGGGTACCCGGCTTTGGGGGGGTGACACCCCAGAACACCTCCCCGCGCACCCCCGGGGCAGCCCCCGGTGTGCCCCCCACACCAGGAGCGAGCAGCCCCTCGGCCGATGGCATGCGACACCAAAAATCCCCCAAATTCCCCCAAAATGACCCAGTCCTGGCTGCCAGAGTCCAGGGAAGCAGCCTGCTCCATCACCTTCTCTGTCTCCATGCCCTGGGCCGCCCAAAATCCCCGCGGGACCCCCAGTTGTTGCACCGGGGCTGCCCAAAGCGGCACCTCGGCCCCTCTTGGAACGAATGCGGAGCCCCAGGACCCTCTCAGCCCCCACAGCGCCGCTTTCAGCTCGGCCGGGCCACAAAAAAAGAAAAAAAAACCCGAGGGAAAGGTGGAAGAAGATGGATGCTCGGAGCACCCCCAGCCCCGCCGGCCTCCCCCGGGGGACACAAAAGCCGCTTTGAGGGCTGATTTTACACCGCTCCCAATTAGCATCAGCAAAGGGAGCGGCCGCCGCGGGACACCGCGGCCAAATTCACGGGGTCCGCATTCCCCACCCCGCTCGCGGCGTCCCCAAATGTCCCCAAAACGGGACATTTCCTCCCAGGTGACTTCGCAACCACCGAGCCGCGGCCCATCCTGGCATAACCCAGCTCATCCTGGGGACACCGCGAGGCGCTCAGGGGACTTCCCACCTCCACCTCCCTTTCGGCGGCCGTTTCTTCTCTCCCCACCGCCCCAAAAACATAAAATAAAAGTTTCCCGTGGCGCACAAAGGCGGCGGCCGGGCATTGTCCCGGGGCTGCATCGCATTACCCGGGGCCGGCGGAGAAATCACTCGTATTTCACGCTCCATTGAGCAGCTGCCTGTATATATTTTCTGTGTTGCACTTTTAGCATGACAAAAGGAGAGGGCCTGTGAACTCCTTGCTCTTCAGACCTCTCCGACTTGTCCCCCGAGCGGAGCCCCCCTCGGTTAGCATAACAAACTGCCACGCTTCCCCTCCGACGTGCTCGCCTTTCCCTCCCGGACCTTCTTAATTTTATTTATTGATTGATTCCTTGATTTATTTATTTATTTTCCCCTTGCTAATTTAATGTAGAGCTCAATATTTGGGCGGCGGCGGCGGCGGCGAGCGTGTGGTGGGAGGGATTGGGAGGTTGGGAATTTCGGGATGTCCTTCCTGAGGTTTGTCCCGGCTCATCGCTGATCCCTGGAAAGGTTTGGTGGGATTTTAGAGCTGTCACCCTGTGGAGAGGACAGAGCTGGAGTCACCGAACTTTGCTGTGCTCCATCCCCAGCTGCTGCTGGAGCTCTGGGTTTGCCTTGAAATCCGGGTAAAAGATGGAAAAAACCGGGAATTTTGAAGCTGGAATGAGGCTTGCAACCAGCAGGACCAGTTGGAGCTGGAGCAACCTGGCCTTGTCCCCCAGCCTGTCCCACCTGTCCCCATCAGGGTCACCCCAGGGAGTCGGGAAAGAGGGATCAGAGCCAGTTCCCAGGTCCTGGGTGGAAATGAGGAGAGGAAAAGGGAGCAAGGGTGAGGGGGAACATCCCTGTCCCCACAGGGAATTGGACAGGAATTGTCCCCTCTGGGCTGCCGGGACCCCTCACCTCCCTCTGCAGGGAAGGAGAGGGCTGGGAGAGGAAAACCCAATTTTTTTGGGGGAAGGAAACACCCCCTGGACACGGAGTTTTGCAGGGATTGGGGGATCCTGCAGGGAAAAGGGACAAAATTCCACTCAAACACCAGGCTGGGACAGGCTGGCAGCTTCCAACACTTTTAATGCACTGGAATTTTTTCCCTTCCCCTCGTCCTCCCGGTGCCTTGGGCTTGGCGGCACCGGCTCCGTGTCCTTGCGGCGTCCTGGGTTGTCCCCTCGCTGTCACCTGGCCCAGAGGCTTGGGGGACACTCAGGTGGGACCTTCTGGCTTGGGAGCTGCTTTTTTTGGGAGAGGAGGGATCAATCCCTTACCCTGGGGTGGGAATTCCACGGCTCCAGCCCAGCCTTGCCTTTTGTCCGGCCTTTCTCGGTCACCTGGACTCCCACGACGTCCACTCTTGTCACCTGTGAATGGGACAAACTGGTGTGAGCCCAGCGCCAGCCCAGTGAGAACCAGGGATGAGGAGGTGACAGTGTCCCCACCATCCCAAATCCCTTCCCAAATCATTCCCTCTATCCCCACAGCCCCCGCGGGGCACTTGGGGACATTCCAGCAAAGGGACAGGCGGGAATTTGGCATCAGCGTCCGTTTAAGGGGCTGGTGACACCTTGGGACACCTGGAAGGAGGGCAGGTGACAATTCCACTTCCCACCCCATTCCCAGGAATTCCTCACCACGCGCCGTCCTCTGGGCGGGGTCTCTTGGGGACAGGGTGACCTCGGGGACAGGCGGTGGCACCTCTTCCCTCGTGTCCTTGTCACTGCGGGTGGCTCGAGGGGGTCCCAAAGTCCTGGCCAGGGGGTGTGGTCAGCCAAGGGCCTGGGCAGTGTCCTGTGGATGGACAGGGATGGACGGGGATGGACGGGGATGGACGGGGATGGACGGGGATGGACGGGGATGGACAGAGAGGGACGGGGAGGGACGGGGATGGACGGGGATGGACAGGGAGGGACAGGGATGGACGGGGATGGACGGGGATGGACAAGGATGGACACATCCAGTGTCACTTGCTGTCCCCAGGAATGTCCCTGCTCCCAATTCCCATCTCCCGCATTATCCCACGTTATTCCATCCTCTCCTCACACAGCCCTGCATTGCCTGAGCCCAAATTCCCTCTCTAATTAATTGCTTGGGATAGTTAATTGGGGTGGCCCTGTGCTCCCCCTGCACGTTCAGCCCCTGGCATTGTTTATGGGGTGCAGCATCCCAGAAATCCCTGGAAATGCCTCTCCCTGCTGGCTCTCCCAGCCCTGATTCCCAGGATCTTTGGAATTCTGGTCCA
This sequence comes from Corvus kubaryi, assembly GCF_017639235.1. Lineage (NCBI taxonomy): Eukaryota > Metazoa > Chordata > Aves > Passeriformes > Corvidae > Corvus > Corvus kubaryi. The sequence goes on from NW_024581078.1 coordinate 1,565,077, forward strand.
CGTGAAGTTCCCGACCCCCTCCAGCCCCAAGGATGGCCCCAGGGATTCCCAGGAATTCCCTGAATCCACCCACGCAGGGATGGTGGGAGTGTGTCCGATGCTCCAGTGGGAATATTGCTCTTGGAAAAGTTCTTTATCCCGGGATTTTGCCACAGCCTGGCCGGGCTCTCCCTCCAGGATGCTCCAAAGGGGATGGGAATCCTGCCAGAGGTGTTCCCTCTCAATCCCGACTTTTGCCACTTCAATTCCAGGTCAAACCCCATTCCCGGATCTCCCTCGCCCTTTCCTGGCACTGACAGTCCCAAAGGAGCCTCGTCCCAGGGATTCGGATGTCCTGGATCCCCCTTTCCAGAGGCTTTATGGGATCGGGGGGCCCACGGGGGCTGCCCAGAATTCCCGGGGTTTTGGGGTCACTGTGGGGTTCACTCTGTCCCCACGAACCCAAAGGAATCTCCCTGGGCTGCATCCCAACAGGAACGGGAAGAGCCGGATCTGCTTAATCTGGGATCGATTTCAGGGCCATTTTCATGAATAAACCAAGGAATTTCGGGCAGGAAAACCCGGATTTCTCATTTCTGGGAATGCTCCATTTCCCCCTCGTGGAATAACCGAGGCTCGGGGGTTTTTGGGGCAAAACCAACGCAAAAAATCAAAACAAAACAAAACAAAAAAACCAACGTTTTCCAAGGCACAACGAGAGCCACTGGAATCTTCTCCCTGCTCCCCAAGACACCCCTTGGGAAAAATCATGGATTCAAACCTGGATTTGGGGCTCAACTCCGCACTTCCAGGAGGGAATAATCCCAGGAAATGTGGCTGTAAAGGGGGCAATCGGGGTTCCCGGGAGTCTCCACTCCCTCCCCCCTCGCCAGGCTGGGAACAGCTTGAGTGTCCAGGCGGGAATTCATTTAAATAAATTTCCATAGGGATTAATTTCACCTCTTCCCAGCAGCGTGTGGGAGCTGAGCCTGGATTGGGGGAGATGGGAAAACGAGGAAGGTGGGGGGCTCCATCCTCCCCCCCCCTCCATCCCTCCTTCCCAGCTTCGGGAATGTTTGGAGCCCATCCCGAGCCTCCCAAAATCCCTGTTCCCAAGGTTAGCAATCCAAACCCCACAAAAATTCCCGAACTTTCCAAGCAGTGATCCGACAATCGCCCAAAAAACACCACTAAGGGGAGAAATTTGGGATGCGCGAATTGGGGAATCGACGGGATTTTCCATGATGGAAAACCCATGGATGCGCCCACCTCGCCCAGGTTTTCCCTGTGGATGTTTGACCTACGCCAAAAATCCACGTTTTGCTTTTCAGCACTCCCTGGGCACAAAAAGAGGGATTTTGGGAAGGATTCTCCATCCCCACGGATCAGCTCTGGCACAGACAGAGGGGGGACACAGCGATGTCCCCGAATTCTGCTCACCCCCAGCCCTGCCATCCCATTTCCAGCAAAACAGGAATATCCAGGCTGGGGAAAAACCCCTCTTGGAGCAGCCCCACGATCCCACGACTCGGAAATCCCAGGAATTGCCGAGGCCACGAGGTTTTCCAGCTTTTCCAGCCCTCCCCAGGCCCCCCTTGGAACAGAGGAAAAATTATAATCCCCCCTATTAAACGGCACAAGAGCATTGAAATGACGGATTCGGGGGGTTTTTCTCCCATTCTGTTCGGGATTTGGGATTCAAAGAGTGAGCTGGGATTCAAATTCCCGGGGTAAAAAAATCCGGGATAGGGAACACTTGGAAACAAGCGGAGCAACAGATTTTTTATGGCAAAGTCGGAAGATTTGAGGGCTCCTTCAGGGCTGCGAGGATTCGCTTCCACTGCAGCAAAAAAAAAAAAAAAAAAAAAAAAAAAAAAAAAAAAAAAA
>NW_024581078.1:1567042-1571305 GCF_017639235.1 Corvus kubaryi
CAAACCAAACCAAAACAAAAAACGAAGCCGATTTGGGGTGGAAAACGGGAATTTGGGGTGGAAAAATGGGGATTCGGGGTGGTTTCTGCCGGGAATGTCTCCGTGGAGGGGCTGTCCCTGATCCTGCCACGGCTCCCGTGTGGAATTTTATCCACTGAGGACGAGAAAAAGGAGAATTGAACCCAATTCTCGGACAACGCCAAGCGGGGCGCAGAAATTCTGGGATTTCAAAATTTATTTGTTTTTTGAACTAAAAAAATATCCTTTCCGTTGGGATTTTCTGCGGGAATCCTGATTTTTGAGCATTCAGGCGCATTCCCAGCCCCCAGCGCTGTCCCAGTGCCCTGCGCCTCCTTTCCTGGTGTCTGTTAAACCTTGGAAAAGTGGGGAAAAACAGGAAAAGCGGCTCATTTGCATAAATTTGGAGCCCTTTAAAACCTTTGGAGCTCCCGAGCTGGGCTTGCAGGGATGGGGAGGAGCATTTTTTGGTGGGGATATCCCAAAAAATCATCTCCTCTTTTCCAGGAGAAGCTCTGCCGGCTGCTCACCTGTTCCCAGGTCAAGCCGGGCTGCGAGGCTCAGGATGGCCTCAAAACATTCCCCCAAAAAAACCAAAACCGGAGCTGGATTCTCCTGGAAGATTCTCCCGGAGGTTCCCGGCTCTTTGCCATGGAAACCGAGCGTTGCCAAGGGATGGAGAGCCCGAAAATTCCAAGTTTTTGGGGCAGCAGCGTTGAACCCCAAGCTCCGGTTTTCCATCCGCATGGAAAAACCGCTGGAATGGGGGGATCCGGGCGCGGGGTGCGGAGGTTTGGGGTGGGCACACAGCAGAGCCCACCACGCCTCAATCTGAATTTATTTGGCATTAAACAGACCCCAAAAAGCTCTTCCGGAGCCAACCCCCGTGCCTCAGTTTCCCCTCCCTGGCGGAGCTTTCTTAAATTTTCCGCGCTTGAGGAAAAGGGGTTTTGATGAGGAAAAAGGGGGAAAAACCCAGGCAGGAGCCACCTCTGACCTTGACCCCCGCCCGTCCCGGCTCCCCGCGGCAGCTGGGCCGGAGCTCAATGGGCGCTTTGTCCCCTCCCGCCGGCCCCGGGCGGCCCCGTCGCTCCCAATAATATTTATGGAGCCGGCAGTCACCTTGTCCCCTGCTCCCTGCATCTCAATCACCGCCGGCCTGCGAGATCCAGCGGGATTTACGGCCGCTTTTTAGTCCTGTGGGGTGGGAGAGGATTTTTTTTTTTTTCCCCCTCATCCCGGTTTTTTTTTTTTTTTTTTTTTTCCCCCGAAAAAAAAAAAAAAAGCGCGATTTAAAAGCAAACAGGTGGAGGGGTTTTCCCGCTTTTGCCAAGTTTTCCAAAGCCTCTCTGCTCCCAAAGCGTGGGAAAGGTGGTGAAAAGGCGGCGCTGACTTGTTTTAATTCTGTTTCTTCTGTTTCTCGCCAGCCAATTCCTTTTAAAACCTCGAAATCCTGAATCTCCGGCAGGGAATATTTAAAAATCCTTCTCCCAGAGGTGGCCGCAGCCCCACCACCCCCAAAAATGGGGTATTTGGGGTCTGCCCTGAACCCATGGAAGTCCCCGGGAAGCTCCTCAGCATTCCCTGCTCCGAAGGAGATGATTTGGGCATATTTGGGAAGGGCTCAGCCAGGGAAAAACTCAATATTTGGGGAAGAAAGAGGAGGATCAGCGCAGGCTCATGGCGTGGAAACGACCCCGATTTGCTGGGATTTGGAAAATCCTAAAAAAAGGCAAATTTTCCTTGAATAAGGGCAAGAAGGGCTTGGAGGGGAGTGAATCCAAGTTCCTGCCGAGTTATTCCAAACTCTCCCAAAAAAAGGAGTTGCGGATCTCTGTGGGTGGGAAATGGGGCCAATGTGGGATCTTTCGGGGCTCCAGCCGCACAGAAATTCCCGCATGGAGATAAGGGTCGGGAATTCTTTGTGCGGATCAGATGCCGAGCGATGGGGAATTGCCAAGGATCGGATCCTTCCCCGCTTCCCGGAGGGAAAATCCAGCCCGGAAAGGATCCAATGGCTCTTCCAACAGCCGGGCAGGATCTTCAGGGACACCGAATCCCCCTCCAAGGCGTGGAATTTCTCCCCAGGGGCATTTGCTGCCCCATCCTGGAGAAATGTGGGATTTGGGGGCTGTTTTCCTGGATTTTGGGAGATGCCTCAATGATCCATACCGCTCCTTTCCCAGCTTTTCCATCATTTCCTGACGAATCCCCTGGTTTTTGTGCTGGTTTGGTGCTTCCTGCTGTTCATGGAGCTGGGAGGGGACTGGGAATGGATTCTGGGATGTCCCCAAACCTCCCTGCCTGGAAAATCCTCTTTTTTTTGAGCTGTCCCAGAGCTGTGGAATTCCGGCATTTTCCTCGGGGCTGGGTGGGAATTGTTTCGCCTGACCCCAAACACCACACGGGGGAGAGGAGGAGGAGGAAGAGGAGGAGGAAGGATGGAAGCAGAGCCGCGATTCCCACCCGTCCCGAGCTCCTTGAGCTGATCCACCCGGGAACAGCTCCAAGCTCGGTCCCCACCTCACCGGGGCACCCCAAGGGAAGCAGCTCCCACGGACCCACAGCCGCTCCCAGCCTTCTTCCAAGAGGAAAACACTGGATTTTCCTCCTCCTGCTCGGCTGCACGCAGGTCGGAAGGTGCTTGGGGCATCCCGAGGCGGGGGCTGGTCCCGAAAATCTCCCGCAGCTCCCGCCGGCTCCTTCCCGGTGCCCTTCCCGGTGCCCTTCCCGGTGCCCTTTCCGCAGGGCTCCTCCCGGGAAATGCTGCCTGACACCGGCCCCGGAGCGCTGGCAGCCGCCGATGGATCCGGAGTGTCACCTCCCGCCACCGCCCGCCTTTCCCAGGGATCCGAGGGGATAAGGCACCCCTGGAAAAGGCGGGGGAGGACGGCGAGGGGCCGGGAGGCAAAAATAAAGGGATTTTTGGGAAGCCGAAGCTCCCTTTACGGAGGGTTTGTGTTGTTGTCCACGCAGGACAGGGACAGCGGGATGGGATGAGGATGGTTCTGGAAGAACCTTGGATAAATCCGGGTGGGAAATGCGGATTTAAGCCCAGGATCGAGATGCGGGAAGGAGCTCGGGGCTCACCTCGAGCCGTGCGACGCCCAAGCTGCCACCAGCAAGCCACAACCCAGCTTGGAAAACGGATTGGAAAAGGGCATCGGGATGGGGTGGGACCCTCGCCAACCTCCCAAAAGACCCTCGGGAAGGACCGGGACCGGCTCAACCCTCCCGGGAGCGATCTCCCGGTGGGCGACGGAGGGTGGCTGGAACGAGCCTCATCTCCAGCTTGCTGAGCTCGGCATAATTGTTGGGAAAAGCGCTGCGCACATGCTGAGCTCCATAATTATCAGCCTTGTCTGCCAGGCTCGCCCTGCCCCCAGCACCTCGGCACACTTGATTATGATTATGGTGGCTAATTTTGTCTGGTGCATCTCGGGCATATGGGCCCCCACCTGCTCTGAATATGCAAACGCCGCTGATTTGCTCCTCGGGGCCGGGGGGCAGGCGGGGAGGGGGGGAACCTGAACAAAGAAACCCCACAAAGAAGCGCCGGAGCTGCCCCAATGCCCGCGGCCCGGATGGAGCATCCATGGGGCGGCCGGGATTGGGAGAGCTCGGCCCTAAAACCAAGCGTGCCAAACTTGCCCGCTTTCCCCTCCGTTCCCACATCCCTCCAGGAGCGCCCTTGTGCTGTTCGGGGAGGGAACGGGCTCCTGAAGGGCTGGGGAAGGGCGGCCGAGGTGGGCTCGCGTCTGCCCTGTCAGGGGGGCTTTGCCATGCTCCCGGATAATTGGACAGGCAGCCGGACTGACAGGGATCCAGATGGATGCGGGGATGGATGCCACGAGGATCTGGTGACAGATAAATAGGCAGATGCTAATGGGCAGCGCAAACAACGGCTCAGACTCCTGCTAATTCCCACTGTAATTTTTAAGCTCTCGCCATCCTCCCCCCTCCTTTCCTCCCCCCTCTTTCCCGTCTCTCCCCCAATCCCGAGCGCTTCCCGGCGCATCGCTTGGATTTATTTTATTATTTTATTCTTATTATTTTTTTATCCATAGAAATCATTCAGAGGCCGCGCTGAGGTGGCATCACGGGGGGGCTCGGGGAGTGAAACCCTTGGGGTCACCCTGGGACCAGCTCGGCCTTCTCCATCCCTTCCTTCCTTCCTTCCTTCCTCCATCCCTCCCTTCCTCCTCTCCTCTCCTCTCCTCTCCTCTCCTCTCCTCTCCTCTCCTC
>NW_024581078.1:1571405-1613170 GCF_017639235.1 Corvus kubaryi
CTCTCCTCTCCTCTCCTCTCCTCTCCTCCCCTCTCCTCCCCTCTCCTTCCTTCCTTCCTGCCCTTTCCTTCTTTCCTTCCTTCCTTCTTTCCTTCCTTCTTTCCTTCCTTCTTTCCTTCCTTCCTTCCTTCCTTCCTTCCTTCCTTCCTTCCTTCCTTCCTTCCTTCCTTCCTTCCTTCCTTCCTCCCTCCCTCCCTCCCTCCCTCCCTCACTTTATTTTTCAATGAAACAAAACAAAAATTAAAATACAAAATATAAAAATTTTTTCCCATTTTTTTCCCCTTTTTCTTTTGCCCCCCTCCCCAGCTACGGAAGGAAATTGTGAATGGAAGGGAGGAGGCCGGGCTGGATTCGAGCCGCGGCCGAGGCGAGACAAAAGGGAAAAAAAAGCATCCTCGCCTTGTTTTCCTTTGCCGCGGGGAATCCACGTGGCGGCCGCGGGAAGGCGGGGAAAGGGGGGAAAAAAAAAAAGAAAAGAAAAAGAAAAAGTGGGAAGAGGAGAGAGAAATCCTGCCTGGAAAAGCTTTGCCGGAGATTTACAGCCCTGCCCTTCCCTCCGCGGCCACCTGCCCGCCGTGGGTGCTGCCCACCTGCAGGGCGTGGGTGGAAAACAGGGATACAGGGATGCTCAGGGATGCTCAGGGAATTCTTCGGGATGCCAAATAATCGACTTTTGCCCCTTTTCTCCACGTTTTTTTAGGATTTCTCCTCTGTTTTTCTCTCCCTCTCCGGTTTATTTCCTCTCGCTCTCTGCGGATCCTCCTCCTCTTTCTCCCCCTTTTCCTTCTCCTGCTCCTTTTCCTTCCCCCCGCTGGATTTCCACTCCCTGGCACTGGGAATTTGGGTGGCATTTCCCGATCCTGCTTCAGGCTGAGCTGGGAATTCCAGCCCGGGAGATGCCACCGGCGTCCTGAATGTCAGGATGAGGCAAAACCCGGGAATTCATCCCGAAAATCACCCGGATTTGAGGATCAAAATCCCTGCTCCCACACACTGCCCACAGAGGAGCCAGGATTAAAAAAATCCCAATTCTCCTTGATTTCCACCCAAACTGGTGCCAAAGGGAAGCTCCGTGGCCGTCATCGTGTCCTATGTAGGTCAGAGTCAGGAATCCGGGATTCCAGCTGGGATTAAACCCCGGGAGCCTCTTCCCAGCGCCGGATAAATAAATATATTCCATATAAAAAGAAATATCCACGCCTCACCACCATAAATCTATATAATAAACAGCCCATAAATTGATATATTGATACATTTTATATAAATATACAAATATACAAATATATAAATATATGAATATACAAATAGATTTGTAATTATGATTTCAGCCTATTTCTTGTTGCAGGTGGATTTTAGAGTTTCCCTGGAATTTATCCCCTTGCAAATATCCTCAATTTTAAACAAAGCAATCCCAACAACTCTCCCAGAAAACACCCAGGGGCTTTTCTGCCGAGCTCCTGCAGGGTATTCCCAAATTTCCTTCGTTTGTTTTATGAGGCGAGTGGGGAAAAAAGGGAAATGTTTTCCTGATAAATATAGATGTCTATAAAATATCCCAATGAGATTTATTTTGCCCTGTGCAGATCCCTTTTTTTTCCAGGGGTTTTCGAGGCTCTGCACATCCCCAGGCTCAGGTGGATAAATCCCAGGTTTGGGTGAGCGGATGGACACTGAAGAAATGTGGGAATGGGAAAAGCTTTAATTCCCAGTTTAAAAAATAATAATAAAATCCTTTTTTGGACGTAGAATCTCCTTCAATCCTCAATTCTTTCCCTTCCCATCCCACAGCACCTCAGCAGAAATCCCAAAAGGAGTTTCCCCCATCCCTGCCCATCCAAGGGCAGCACCAGGCCGGGGGGGAAAAAAAGGGAATATTGGGAATTTGAGGATCAGAGAGGCTCAAAACACGACTTTTTTGGGGGGGGAGGGAATTAATTTTGGATCCGTTTCCTGCTTTCGATTTGGATGGAGATCCCCGATTCTCCTTTTGGGGTGGCGGCTGTGATCCCTGCGGATGCTTTTGTGAGGGGGGGATGGAGGGGCACGGCCACAAGCGTTGGCCAAGGATGGAAACAGTGGGAAAAGGGCCGGGAAAAGGGCCGGGAAAAGGGCTGGGATGGCACTGCCAGCCCCGGGAATTTAATTAGGATTCAGGAGCAGCTCTTTTGGGGGCAAAGAGCCGAGGGCAAAGAGGGGGAAAAGGGGGGAAGGGGGAGAGAGGGGGTGAGGAGAAAGCCCGGGAGAAAAAAGGGAACCTCGTGATGAGCACCCGGCTGGGGAGGGGGGGGCGTGGGGGCGGGGGGGGGGAGGGGTTGATGGCTTAATTACCATATTCAAATCTAATTAATTCCCCTTTGCATAAAAAGGCCACGGCCCGGGCGTGGGACCAGCCTTGCAGATGGCGTCTCATGCTCAGCACCATTTTGGGGCCGCCGGCCATCTTAGAGCCAGGAGGAGGAGGAGGAGGAAAAGGAGGAAAAGGAGGATGAGGAGGAGGAGGAAAAGGAGGAAAAGGAGGATGAGGATGAGGAGGATGAGGATGAGGATGAGGAGGATGAGGATGAGGAGGATGAGGATGAGGGTGGCTCTGCCCACGGTGGCACTGAGCAGCTGCTGGGGGCACCCAGCGGGCACCACCCGGCCCCATGGAGGCCTTGGAGGTTTTCAAAGCAGGGAGTGAGGGGGAAAAAGTGGGAAAGGTTCAGGATTTGGGGGTTTCGAGGCCTCTCAGGCTCACTTGGGGATCCCAAATCCGGCCCCATCACAAGAATGAAGGGAAAAAAGTGGGAAAGGTTCAGGATTTGGGGCTTTTGAGGCCTCTCAGCCTGGATTGGGGGTCCCAAATCTGGCTCCAGCGTGGCCGTGGTGGGGTCTGGAGGAAGGAGAGGGGGATTGAGAGCAGGGAATGAAGGGGAAAATGTGGGAAAGGTTCAGGATTTGGGGGTTTCGAGGCCTCTCAGCCTGGTTGGGGATCCCAAATCCGGCCCCATCACGGGAATGAAGGGGAAAAAGTGGGAAAGGTTCAGGATTTGGGGCTTTCGAGGCCTCTCAGGCTCGGCTGGGGATCCCAAATCCAGCCCCATCAAGGCCTTGGAGGAAGAGGAGGAGGATTGAGAGCAGGGAATGAAGGGGGAAAATGTGGGAAAGGATTTGGGGGTTTCGAGGGCTCTCAGCATCGATTGAGTCTCCCAAATCCAGCCCCATGGTGGCCTTGGAGGAAGGAGAGGAGGTTTTAAGAGCAGGGAATGAGGTGAAAATGTGGGAAATGTGGGGATTTGGGGGTTTTGAGGCCTCTCAGGCTCAGCTGGGGCTCCCAAATCTGGCTCCATCACAGCCCTGGTGGGGCCTGGAGGAAGAAGGGGTTTGAAAGAAAAGAATGAAGAGAAAAATGTGGGAAATGTTCAGAATTCGGGGGTTTTGAGGCCTCTCAACCTGAACTGGGGCTCCCAAATCCGGCCTCACCCTGATGGGACAGAGCTGATCCCGGTCCCGAGGGTGGATGAGGGGATTGGTGTCCCCCAGGAACATTCCAGCCCCATCTCCCACGGGTGACCCCGCATCTCCACCGGGAAAATCCAACCTCCACCAGCAGACACCCAACCCCCTCCTGCATTTGGGGTGGGGGGAAAACAATTGGGATCGTATCCCTCACCCCCTCGCTGCGCATTTGGGATGAAGCAAATCCCTGCTGGAAAATGCGCCCGGGAGAGCAGCGCCGGCTGCCAGGCTCACCCCGGGAAAGGTGGAAGTTATTTTTCCTAATGTTTTGGACAGCTTGGCTGTCACATGGAAAAAAAAACTTGGAGGAGGGAGGACCGCAGGGGATGTGGATTTTCTCCCTTGACTGATTCCCAAGGATGGGATGAGCTGCGGCTGCTGCTGCTGCTGCAGGGTTCTGCTTGTCCCCACCCCCTTCCCTGTTCCGAGAGAAGGCTGGGATGAAGCTGGAACCCCAAAACAGCTCCCAGGAGCAGCTGGAAGTAGGGAAATCCCAGGAAAAGCGGGTTTGGATGGAGCAGCACGGAGGGGTGGGGGATGCACGTGCAGGTGGGGGGGAAACGAGAGGAAATTCCCTTTTAAAGGATTAAAGGATGGGTTTGGGTCATGGGGGGAAGATTTTGGGGTGTCAGTTAAAAGGGAAAGGGGGGGAAAAATCGATTATTTGGCATCCCAAATAGGCCAGTTTTCCACCAGCTCTGGGAGGGGCTGGAATATGAACATTTCCAAAGAGGAATATAAATAAAATGGGGATCAAATGGAGATTTCCCCTCAAAACAAGGGGAAAAGAACCAGGATGGGGTGAGCTGCTCCCTGATCCCCCCAAATCCCTGCTGGAGAGAGCGCAGGGGGAAATTCCACATGGAAAAGCCAGTTCTGGGCCTGCAGGGAAGGAGAGAAAAGCAAGGAAAATCCCAAACTTACCCCTTCCAGGAGAGGGGAGTGAAGGGGCGTCGAGGATCCTTGGGAAAGCGAAGCCGACATCCCGATTATCCCACAGGGATGGATCGGACCAGCCTGGCCCCTACAAACCCAGGAAAATCCTTTTCCCAGCTCCCAGGGGCAGGAAATTCCAGTCCATGGCAGCTCCCGGGGCTGCTGCATCCGTGGATTTCCAGGGTGAGGGCGCTGCGGGATGCGGGGTCTTCCCAAGGCTCCGGATCTTCCGTCCCATCCCTGTTCCTGGTGAGGGATGGGGCTGGATCGGGGTGGTCAAGGTGAGGTGGGGGTTCTGCTCTGCAAAAAAAATGGAATGAGGGGTTCTGTCAGCTCCAGGAGAGCACTCCAAACCCTCGTGGATCAGCTCCAAACCCCATTGATCAACCCCAAACCTTCACTGATCACTCCGAACTCTCACCGGTCACCTCCAAACCTTCATAGATCATCTCCAATACCACATTGATCACTCCAAATCTTCATTTATCGCCTCCAAACCCTCACTGATCAGCTCCAAACCCTCACAGATCATCCCAAACCCTCACAGATCACCCCAAACATTCATTGATCACCTCCAAACCTTCAGGGATCAACTCCAAACTCTCATCGGTCACTCCCAAACCCTCACAGATCAACTCCAAACCACACCGATCACCCCAAACCCTCACCGATCACCCCAAACCACGCCAATCCCAGGCCCCAGTTTGGGGCCAGTTTCTGTTTGACCCCTTCAGTGGAATCTGGAGAGGCTCCAGCAGCTCCATCACCCCACGGATCCCACATCCCACATTTTGCAGCCGGGATGACCCTGGCAGGGAGAGGATCCAGGAGCCGGTGGGGAGGGAAATCCCTCCATGCTGAACAATGGGGACAAACCTCAGCCGTGTCCCCTGTCCCCAGCACCCACTGCCAGCACAGAGCCACCCCAAATCAGCCTTTTTATCCCCCAAAACCACAGCGGGGGGAGGCGACAGCTCCAACCCTCACTGACCACAGCACCCCCGTTCACCCCAAAACATTCCCAACGGGAACAGAGACCCCCAAACTGCCCGGATTCGGGGTGGTGGGGGGGACAAACACCCCGAGGGGACGCTGGGGGGGCTCAGCCACAATGGGGCCATTGAGGGGCCGCGCCGGGGGTCCGGCCCTCGCTGCCCAGACACAATAGGGGCGGCCACTCGTGCGCGTAGTGCGGCCGCCCCCGGCCCCTCCTCTGCGGCCCCCCTCGGATAATGGAGCCGCTTTGTGTGCTTGGCCGGCCAAGGACTTTGTGGCCGGCAAAGAGCCGGGGTTTGTCTGGCAGGACAGAGCCCAGCAAGGGCCGGGGAGGAGCGGTCAGGGCAGCGGGCAGGGCCTGGGCTGGCATTGGCCTTGCTCGGCCCCGCGCGGCCGGCGGCGATCCCAGGGTTGGGAATGGGGTTTTGGCAGCCTCGCTGGGAGGTTGGAGCGGAGCAGCCACTGCTGGTGCCAGGCCTCAAAGCTCGTCCTTGCTCCTGGGGAGTGTCCTGGGGAATATCCCGCTGAGAATGTCACCGAACGCCGCAAATCTGCGGTGGCAGAGGGTCCTGTCCCCCTCCTGGCTCTGTCCCTTCTGGTCCCCTCCTGGTGCTGTGTCCTTCCTGACTGTCCCCATCCTGGCCCTGTCCCCATCCTGGCCCTGTCCCCATCCTGGCCCTGTCCCCATCCTGGCCCTGTCCCTCAGCCCCTCCTGGCCCTGTCCCCATCCTGGCCCTGTCCCTCAGCCCCTCCTGGCCCTGTTCCCCTCCTTGCTCTGTCCCCATCCCGGCCCTGTCCCCATCCTGGCTCTGTCCCTCAGCCCCTCCTGGCCCTGTCCCTCTCCTGTCTCTGTCCCCCTCCTGTCCCTGTCCCCCAGCCCCTCCCGTCCCTGTCCCCCTCCTGTCTCTGTCCTCATCCTGGCCCTGTCCCCCTCCTGTCTCTGTCCCCCTCCTGTCTCTGTCCCCCAGCCCCTCCAATCCCCCCCAGCCCCCATTCCTGAGGGAATGGGATCAGCAGAACCTACAAGAGATTAATTCCCGGCTGCCTGGCTCGTGCTGTCCCGGCGTGCGGGGAGGCGGTCGGGATAATCCCCGACTTTGGCAGAGCCAGAGCCGCAAAGACCGGGATTAGTAAGAACCAGGCTTTAATTTCAGCAGGTCCCTTTTCCTGCAGCATTCCCAATCCCACATCAGGAGCTCTCTGCAGCTTGATGGCCACGGCTGCTGCTCCAGGAATTGGGAAAACCAGCCCTGGAATCATCCAGCTGGGAAAACCACCAAATTCCAGCCCAGCCGAGCATCCAGGGATGGGTGGGTACACACGTGATCCCACAAATTCCATGGGAGCGAGCACAGGGTCCCTGTGGCAGCAAATCCTGAGCAAAATGGAGCCAGAAATTGGGATTATTCCCTAAAAACCTATTCTGGGAATTGCACGTTTATCCTGGAGTTTGGGACACGGGTTTAAATTGATGAAATTTGGGGTTTTGGACTCAAGGCCAACTTGCACCTGGGATTCGGGGATTCTGAGATTCTGGGATATTTAAGGAAAACACGGAATTCTGCTTCCCCAGATTTTAACCTGGCAAAGAGGTTCTGACAGGGCCGTGCTCACTGCCGGGCACTCGAGGGACATCTGCCAGCCCAGACCTTTCCCGAGGGGTCAAGGCCGGGTTGGAACTTCGGGAAAAACCCAAATCCCATTGCACGGCGAGGAGATTCATCCCAGCCCTGCTCCATCAGCATGCGGGGATTCCCACCCACACCCCGCACAACGAGGGACATTCTGAGGTGAGCCTGCAGGTGACCCCTCAGGAGCACATCCCTCTTTTCCACAACGCTTCCCTGCCGCTTTTTAGGGCCCTGTAGGATGAGCCCCTGCAGCGGGTTCCACCCCCGACCCCACATCCCGGGCGGCTCCCGGGCGAAGCGGAGGGGATGATTAGGGTGGCCTGCGGAGTAATTATCTCATTGGGCAACTAATACCCTTTCAGCCGGAGCGGGGTGGGGAAGTATTGTTCGGGCTTAGGGATTACATCAACCCGCCGGAGCAGACAATGTGCTCCCCCTGGGAAGAGGCAGCTCAGCCCCAGGGGGAGAGGAGGGAGGCAGCGGCCGGAGCTGTCTCAATTAGCGACTGTCCCGCCGAGGAACAGGGTGGCGGGGGCTCCTCGGGGCTCCTGGGGGGACGTTCAGCATCCCTAACCCTTCCAGGGGACTTCTCCCCCGCGCTCAGCCCTGCGGGGACAGCGAGATGCCAGCAGGGCTGGATGTGTCCCCTCCTCCCCTCCGTGGCGGGGAAAGCAAAGCCCGGCCTTGTTTTCTCCTTTTCCTGCCTTTTTTTCCTTCCTGACAGCCCAATGCCAGCCCCTTCCATCCTCCCCGCACGGCAGCAGCGCCTCGGCCGCGTTGTCCTCGCGTTGGGATCTGGCACGTCCTTGTCCCCAAAGCCAAAAAAGCAGCGCGGGGGAAGGATGACAACAACCCCACAGCCAGCACTGGGGACACGGCAGCTCCTCAGCATCCCCTGTGGCCCCAGCAGGGTCTGGGGGCAGTTTTGGTTGGGTCCGTGCTCACTGAGGCGTGAGGCCACCGCGCCAGGTTAGCGGCGGAGCGAGGGGCCGGCTCCACCTGGCCCTCGCTATCCGTGGGGTGATTAAACACGGGGCTCCCAGCTGCCATACATTTTTAAATAAATGAATAATACATAGCGGGGTGATAAATAAATAACGGCCGTACATTTGAACTTAGCCTCTGAGAAAATCCTTTTAGTTCAAAAGGACCGGGGCGCTCGGAAAGGGGAGCCCATGCATTTTGAATGGGCTGCCATCAAGTGTCAGGGCTTGGCAAGGGAGACGAGGGGGGCAGGGAGAGAGCAAGAGAAGGAGGGAAAGAGGAACCCGGCCCCGACACAGCTCGGGGAGGAGCGGGATGAGGGTCCCCGAGCTGTGGTTTTGGTGGGGACTGGCAGCGGTGGCACTGAGAGGTTGTGGGCGCTGAATCGTCGTGGAGGAGGAGGAGGAGGATGGGGAGGCTGAGAGAGGGACTTGGGTCCCTCCAAGCCAAGGAGCATCCGGTTGGCAGAGGTTCCTCAGCCCCAGAAAGAGGTGGGGGGCCCTGGAAGGTGGCCCCGGACAAATCCAAGGGGATTAAGGTGTGAGGGAAGGGGTGAAACTCCCGGAAAGCTGGGCCAGGACGGAGTGGACGGAGAGGGGAGGGGACATCCAGGCAGAGGCAGGTGGGAGATGGAGGTGAGGAACCCGTTTTTTGGGGAATCCAGTGCCAGAGGAGCTGGAGAGGGGATTAGGATTGGCTCCGAGGCTGCCCCAAATCCCTGCATGGGGTGGTTGGTGTCAGACACCTGCCCTGGCACATGTCACCGGTGCCATGCAGAGCCGTGACACGGATGTCCCTGCCGTGAACCCACAAACCCTGACCGTCCTCATGGATTTCCAGGCCGTGAACCCACAAACCCTGACCATCCCCACGCATTTCGGGGCCATCCCCCGCACAACACATGTCCCTCAGACATGCCACACCTGTCCTGGCCGTGCCCAGGTGTGTCCTAGCCACGTCCCAACCAGCCACGTCCACATCCCGGCTCCTCCCAGCCATGCCCACACCTATCCCAGGCTGGGATCCTGCTGGGATTCGCTCCCTCACCCTTCCCAAACCCCGGCAGCCACGGAAGGAACTTTAATTCCTTGGGCAAACCGCGGCCGCTGGCTCGCCCGGCTAAGTGGGTATTGATTTATTAGGCTGTAATTTAGGGCAGAACGTTTTAAAATGAACTCACACACCAAGCCCAGGCACGAGAATAAACAAGAGCTGATTTATTTGCCGCTTGCCCAGCGGCAGATGCCAGCGAGGGGGCATGGGGTGAGCCCTGGAACGGGAGCAGCTCTCTCACCCTCTGTGGGGGCTGCAGGGTGTCCCTGAACCCCCACACCAGCAGCAACCACCCCCAGAGCCCCCCCAGGGCTGGGTGGAGGGGATGGGGACGGTGGCAGCAAGGGCAGGGTCGGGCCATCACATGTGCCCTGTGTTGGTGGCATTGGGACCGGTGAGACCCCACTTGGAGCACCAAAACCACCCCAAAACGCCTCCTTTGGGATCTGAACCTTTCCCAGTACTGGGGTGCAGGGCACTGGGAGGGTGGCAGCAATGCCATCACATGTGCCCTGTGTTGGTGGCATTGGGACCGGTGAGACCTCACCAGCAGCACCAAAACCACCCCAAAACTCCTCATTTGGGGTCTGAACCCCTCCCCAGAGCTGGGCTGCAGGGGATGGTGACACCAAGGGCAGGCTCTGGCTATCACACGTGCCCTGCGTTCCCATCACATTGGCACCACTGAGACGCTGCCGGCAGCCCCCAAACCCACCCCAAAACTCCCCATTTAGGGTCAGAAAACCACAAACCAGGCAGGGCCGAACCCACCCTCCCCTCGCCACCAGCAAAACCCCCCAACCCCACCCTCCCACCGCATCGATCAGCCACGCTCCAAGGATGCCCACAGCCGGCACGGGGGCAGGGGGGGGAATTTCCATCCTCTCCCCCCAGCCCAGCATCCCCCACCCTCCTCCACCAGCTGAGTCCCGGGTGTCAGACCCCCGCCAGGTCCCATCTGCGGGGCCCGGCGCATTCCTGCGAGCCGGCCCCGGCGCAGCAGCTGCCGGCCACAACCGCGATCATCGCCGCCGCCGGGGCTCGGGCAACTCGTCTTGACCTTGTCGGTCAGGTGTTGGGAGGGCCGAGGGGGAGGGACGGCAAATCAAAAAAAAAAAAAAAAAAAGAAAAAAAAAAAAAAAACCAACCAAAAAAAAAAACCAACCAAAAAAAAGAAAACCCCACCCCAAACCCACTCCCCTGGGTGCCGCCAGCCGTCGCCGGGGCGCACGGGGAGGGTTTAATGCAGCGGGGACCATAATGGGGCCGGCTGGGGGAGCGAGGGCGAGGAGAAATTAGTGTCAGTGTGTGTGTGTGCCTTAAACAAACCTGCGCCGGGGTGACGTGAATGAGGGCACAGCCTGTGTCTGTATTAGCGATGGGATCTGACCTCGCTGGGAGGGCTCCTTCCCTCGCTCCGCTCCTCTGGGCGTGGGAAAAAGGCCTGGGCTCTTTTCACAGCTGTTCTCGCTGCTGCACTGAGCTAATGGAGGGGCTGCCCGGCTCCCCTCCCTCCTCTCCTCCCCTCCCTTCTCCCCCCCAACCCCGGCTGCCTTTTCAGGCCTTGAGCGCAGAGAGGAAAAAAAAAAAAAAAAAAACCAACAACAAAAAAACCCCACCCTTTTCACAGTCCCTTAAAAACACACCTCATTGTTCGCGCCGGGCTCGCATTGAAATGCCACTCGCACCCCGAGCAGCGGCTCCGGCCCGGCTGCACACGCGTGTGCAAGGCCGGGGGTGCACGCGTGTGGCCCCTCCGGGCTTTGGGAAGTGCAGGTGCTGTGGGGTTTTTAGCCCTAAAGTGCGTTCTGGGCGCAATGGGGAGTTTGGCGGTGTTGGTGCTGCGGGTTTGGGCTCCCCCCGTGTCCAAAATGTTTCGTTTTGAGGTTAAAAATGGGGTTTGAAAAGGAGCAGTGCCCGGTGTTGGTTTGAAAACTCAGAGGAGAGGGGATGCAGGGCTGGTGGCCCTAACCCCCGTCCAGGACACAACCTTGGGGACCCCAAAAACCCCCATCCTTCACTGCAGGGCACACCCCAGCTGTGGGGACCCCAAAAACACCCGTCATTCCACACTGCAGCTATGGGGACCCCAAAAACACCCGTCACTCCACACCGCAGCCACGCGGACCCAAAAACCCCTGTAATTCCACACTGCAGCCATGGGGACCCCAAAAACACCCATCATTCCACACCACAGCCTTAGAGACCCCAAAAAGCTCCCTCACTCCACCCCACTCCACACCGCAGCCACGGGGACCCCAAAAACCCCCGTCCCTCCACCCCACTCCACACCGCAGCCCTCCTCATGTTCCACAAGCAGCATTTGATGCTCCAGGAGCAGATATTCCACATCAAATCCCCGCCTGGCACACGACGCGAAGGAATTCCCGAGGGACGGGGCGGTTCAGGGGCATCACACCTCGATCCCCCCTACCCTCGACCCCATAGGTTGCCCCAAAACCTTCTCCAAGCCGTGTAGAAACCCAAGATTTCTGGAAAACAACAACCAGCAGCGCCAGGATCAGCCCTCGCCTGGCTTCCCAGGGAATTAGGGCAGAGAAACTCCGGGCTCAGCCTCGCGGGGCCGACAGAGCTGAGGGGTGGCGGCGCAGCCCCGTTATTCCCATTCCCATTCCCAACATCTTCCCTTGTTTGCCAAGGCCCGGCCCCAGAGCTCGTGCTTTTCATTAAAAATAAATAAATACATTCCTGGTGGCGGCGAGGAAGCCTCGCAAACGCCATCCCCGAAGGCTCCGCCAGCAGAACCCTCCGGTATTTTCTTCTTTTTTTATTTTTCTGAAGCGCTCGGGGTTTTGTTTTTATCTTTTACGCCTCTCCCCTTGGCGGGGACGAGCGGTGAGGACGGCGGGACGGACACACGGACATCCTCGGGTGCTTTTCCCCGCTGACCTTTCCCCGCTGCTCTGATCAGATCCTTTCTGACAAAAGCGGGGCCGCCGCACACCTTCCGCGGGGACATGGCCACGAGCGAGTCCCTGTCACCGGCGATTAGGGCGAGAAGGTCTCCGCCGCCACTGCGCTCTTTCCGCATGAGCACCGGCGCTGGTGCCAGGCAGGGGGGTGCCCCCGGCCCCCCCGGTGCCCTGCGCTCGCCCCCCGTTTCCCAAGGATGGGAGAGGCGCGGATGAGCCCCGGCTCCGAGCCCCGACAAGGGACGGGACGTGCGTGACCTACATTCGGGGCTGCGGGCGGGCGATGCCAGGCCTGGTGTGCCCAAGGCTCCTCCGGCTCCCTGAGGGGTTTTCCTGGGAGGATTCCTGGTGTGGGGAAGGCGAAGGGATGCTCCATCCATGCATCCTTCGGCTTGGATTTGGATTTGCGGGAGAGCCACCCCAAAGCCACGTCGGGAGTGTCACCGAAGCCCGGATCATGTCCCCACCCCAGGCCGAGCTCCTGCTCCGATATTCCCATCACCCTGAGTGTTCCCAGCGGCTTCCTCAACATCCAGGCCCTGCTCCCTGTCCAAGGACCCACCTGCTTCCCGATATTCCCATTTTCCCGGCCGGTTTGGACTTCCCCGCCTGGCACAGCCCTGGAGTTTCCATAGAAACATGAAGATATTAAACTGTAAATAATAATTTCTCCATTTAAAAATAAATAAATAAATAAAATAGGGAGAGAACGCACGGCTCCAGCGTGTGGGGCTGGTGGGTTGGGAATAAATATCCTAGGAACAGATCCTAACATCCTTGGGAATAGATCCTGGCATTCTGGAAGCAGATCCCGATGTCCTGGGCATCTGTCCTTGCACTTGGGGTCTCATTTCACCCAGGTCCCATCCCTCCAGCACTGCCAGAGAGTTTCCCACCTCTCCCTCCTCCTCCTCCTCTTCCTCCTCCTCCTCCTTCTCCCCTTCCAGCCCCTGATTTATCCAGGCTGGGATCTCCATCCATAAAAATTAGCAGCTAAAGAGCCGGCCCGGGGTAAATAACCGGGAGCTTCTCTGACACGGACCCGATGGGAAGGAATTCTGATTTCTAAGCGGCCTAAACTTAAACCCATCCCTGCATTTTCCATTCCCTCCACCCCGGGGAAATGGTTTTGTCTGGGGTTTCCACCCTTCGTGGGTCTTTAAGTGGGACTTTCGATCAGAAATGACTTTTATTTTCCTCCCTCGGCGCCATCAGGTTGGAAAATCATCGGTTTGGGGTGGGAAATGTCAGGGCTGGAGGATGGCACAGGCAGCTCCTCGCCCGGGGATGGGGAGATTTGGGATTTAAGGTCGAAATCAGGTGCCAAGACCTTTGGGAATGACGCCAGTGGGCTGGGCAGCTCCAAACTCAATTCCCACCACTCATTCCCAATTAAAACCTGGATGTTGTCCTGCTGGGGTGGGAGGCACGGTTATTTTTGGGGGTTTTGGCTGATCCCCACCACGAGACCGGGGTGGAGCTGCCCCTGGCTCCTCTCACCACCCCAAATCCCGGCAGCCCACAGCTCCTTTTATCTCAACACCAATCCCGAGGCTGGATCCAACACCATCCCAGCATCCCGAAAACCGAGCCATCACGAGCTATTCCAATCCACACGGGATTTTGAGAGCATCCCATTGCCCCCTCCTCGCTCTGCTGTGCCCATTTTGGGATGCTCATCCCAGGTCCTCTCCCAGTGCTGGGAATCAGGGATGGAGATTCCCAGATTGTCCCAAATCCATCACCAGCCCAGGCCTGGAGATTCCCAGCTCATCCCAAATCCATCGGCAGCCCAGGGATGTAAACCAGGACTGGAGATTCCCGGCTCATCCCAAATCCATCGGCAGCCCAGGGTTGGAAATCAGGATGGAGATTCCCAGCTCATTCCTGACCCATCAACAACGCAGCACTGGAGATTCCCGGCTCATTCCCAATCCATCGGCAGCCCAGGGCTGGGAACCACCCCCCTGCCCCAAAAGTAGCCGTGCAGGGCACCCCAAGAGCTGCCGGGATTATCCCTGCGGAACATCCCCCGGGAACAAGATTGCAGCTTAGGGCCTAATGGAAAAGAGGAGAGAGATGGGATTAAAAGGGAAATAATGACAATTCCTTTAGCCAGGCCGGGGAAATGAGACGGGGATTAATGGCCTCGCTTTTCCAGCAAACCCCAAATCCCGCCGGGCGGTCCCGGATCCAGCCGGGGTGGCCGGAGAAGCGGAGCTGAGCCACGCTGAGGGCGACGTTGGCAGTGCCACCCCTGGAGGGACCCGGCTGTCCCAAAGAGGATCCATCCCTCCTATCCCTGCACACAAACACCACAAACCCACAGCGATTTCCACCCCCCACCCCCCCTCCCCACCAATATTTTGCTTTTTGCGGGGAGAAATTCGGGATTATTCCGCCAGGGGAATAAAACACTGGAAATTAAAAAACTTCGCTGGCAAAAACGGCACCAAGGCCTGGAATAAACCTGAAAGGCTCCTTTTCTCTCGCCTTGGGTTGCACACCCTGCAATTGGCTGCTTCCCTGGAATAGATTCCGTTGCTATGAGACCAAGTTTGCTTTTAACGAACCCCAGAAAATTAATGGCATTCAGCAGATAAGTCCTTAAAGTGGAACCTATTTTAAGAAATTCCTGCTAAATGGTTTACAAGTAGTCAGGAGGGAGGAGAAGGATTCTGGAGCGCGGCGGAGCCTGCGCCGATCCCCCCCTGCCCCCCGCCGGTCCCAGATGGGATATGGGGGGGGCGTGGTGGGGTTTTTTGGGATTGGGAGTGGGAGAGGTGAGGGCAGGATGGGTTCCCAGCCGTGCTGGGTGCTGGGCGCTGGGCGTCCCTCCTGGTGTGGCACAGCCACCTCTGGGCACCCCCCTAGCTGTCCCCAGCTGTCCCCACCATCCAGAGGCTCCTTCCAGCTTCAGAAACTCGGGAATTCTCTGCCCAAACCCTGCCCAAACTCACACAGGGAGCCATGGGATCCAGGGCTGGGTCGGGTCTGGGGATGGGAGAAGGGATGGGAGCGGGTGGAGCATGGAAAAGCTGCTCCGACAGCATCCCAACATCCTTTGGAGCAGCGCAGGGAAGAGCTGAGGAGCCAGGAGAGGTTTTCCCTGCCCGTCCAGCCCCTCAGGGTGGCATCAGCCCCTGGACAGGGCACATTTCCCTTGGGGTCAGGGTCTCCACGGAGGACACAATCCAGGGTGTCTCCGGATGTCTCGGCAGCTCCGTGTCTGCACCACCACGGCCAAAGCACCAGCATTCCCAGCCTCAATCCATGTGGAATATCTCCTTGCGGCCCAGGGCGGACAGGGAACCGCTTCCTCTTCATCCCACACCACATTTTGGGGTGTCCAGGGGGCTGTCCCTGCTTTATGCCATGCCAGGTCCTCCCTGTCCAGGGAAAGGCCCCAAATTGGGTGAGCCCAGGGTGTCTTGAGGGGGCAGGATCAGTGCCAGGGATCCCAGGGATCCCAGGGATCCAGGACAGGGAATCTGCTCCTCTCCTACCTGAACCTGTTGATTGGCCCCCAAATCCCTCCTCTGCTGCAGCCTCCAGGTGGAAGAGGAGACACGATCCCGCAGGGAAAGCAGGGAGAGGAGGATGGAGAGAGGGACTGGGGCCTTGAGCTTTTTCATTCCTCCCCTTCCCGTTTCTCAGCTCCAGCCTGGGAATTGTTGCTCCAAAGACCCCACAGTGAGGGGGGAGTGAAGCTGCCCCGGTGCCACCGCCCTGCCCCGGCTGCCCTCACACTGTTCCTGCACCCCAACGGGTGGTCCTGATCCTAAAATGTTCTCAGCACAGGGATTTCTCTGTGGATCATCCCCACTTCCCTCTCCCCAATGTCCGAGAGGGCACTGAGGGCCCTCCCTCAAGGCTGCACCCCAAAACACCACCTGGAAACACCTTCCTGGGATTCCCAGGAATCACTGGGTACGGATCCACCTTTGGGGTCACCACTTCGAGCCTTCCCTTATCCCAGCACCATCCAGAGCTCCCACAGCGCAGCCCAGGCTCAGCCCTCGCTCTGGACACTCTCCCTGGAGATGGAGAGGAGCTGAAGGGAAGGAGAGAGCAGGATCCCAAATCCACGGGGGATCCTGGAGGGATCTGCGTGAGGCTGAGCCCGGAGCACCCTCAGATGCTCCCAAATCCCTCTCTCGGAAGAACAAAGCTGCGATCTCTCCGCAGATGCAGAGGAAGCGACAAGCGGCGATGATTTATTTCCCTTCCCCGGCAGATAAATCGGCCTCGGGAACGGGGTTTGTGCTAAATTACAATTTGCATGCGGTAATATATTTAAGCAACTTTCCTTGCACTTCGTTATAAACAGCGTTTCTCAGGGGGTTATTTCGGAGCTGGCCCCGTTTCATTTATCTCCGGCGCGAGGCAGCGTTAATTGTCGGGGTGGAAATTAAAACCACAGCGGCAAAAAAAGAAAAAAAAAAAAAAAAAAGAAGAAAAATTAATAAAATAAAAGCGCCGGGGTTGGTGGTTGGAAGAGAAATCATCCCCCAAGCACAGGCACCAGCTCTGGGCCTCGGTAAAAAATGATGAAAGGCAAAATTCCCGCTCCGTTTGGCTTGCCAGCGCTGTCCCCTGGCGAAGGCAGCGGGGCCGGTGGCTCGGGGAGCCCGGTGGGCAGCGAGCCCCTCTCTCCCGGAGGATAGCGAGAAGGTTTTTACATTCGGTTCTCTAGCTTTATGATATCACATACACTCATACAGCTAGATAACCAAAGAGAAAAACCCACCCAGGTCTCGACCAAACGGGGCCTCGGCCGCTGCCGCGCGCCCGGGGGACACCGGAGCCCCCGCGGTGGCCGCGAGTTTTGTCCCCTCAGCGCCAAAAACGATGGAAGCCCCAAGGTGGGCGAGCAGGGATCGGCTCCGGTGCCTTGGAATGCGACACAACGACCCCCGGTGCCCAGCCCAGAGCCCCAAAGGCCACGTCGCACCCCCCAAAAGGAGCCGGACCCTAAAGCGGGCTCGGCACCCACGCAGTCCACGCGGCCTGGGGGATGTCGCCGGGCAGGGTGTCCCCCCCAGGGTCCAGCCCCGGAGACAGGCCCAGGGAGCTGCGTCCTTGCCAGCCCCAAATTCACCCCCAGACCCAGCCCGGAGCCCACTCCCGCTTGATAATTACTGGAAATTACTGGCACGGAACTGCTGAGTCAGGAAAGTGGTTGGGCAAGGGACGGGCCCAGCCGAAAGGGCCCCCCCGGGGGTTCCCACCGCGCCCCGGCGCCGTGCCCCTCTTCCTCCCCTTCCTCCCGCATCTGCTCCCGGCAGCCGGGCCCTGCAAACCCGGCAGGGATCCCGCACCTCCTGCGGGTCCGGGCCGTGAATTTCCCTGGGGGGGTCACCCTGAAGTCCCCGGGATGGCCCGGTCCCCACCGGGACTCTGCACCCCGGCCGGGAGGCTCCGGACAGCGGCCCCGGGCAGCGGCCCCGGACAGCGGCGGGGGCTGTTCCCAGGGAGATCCGGCTGCTCGGAGGGAAACTCGGCGGAGCGGCTGCTCCGGTGCCCAACGGGAGCCGGGGAGAGGACGAGAGACTCCCGAAGGGGTCCCGGGGAGGGCTCCCGGAGCGGGGGATACCTGCTCATCCCGCTGGGGCCGCTGCTGCCCGCGGTCGCCGTCGCCTCCGGGTCGCCGCATCCTTCCCAGGCTGGTGGGGAGCGCAGGAGGCTCAGCCCGGGGATGGGGATGGACATCCCCACCCGGTGCCGGTGCCGCTGCCTGTCCCTCTCCCGCTGCCCGGCGCCTCCGGGACCTGCCTCTAAAGTTGAGGCAGAGTCGGCGGCGCAGGGCTGGCTGGAGGGCGGGGGAGGGCGGGAGGAGGGACGGGGCGGCCGGCGGGGACAAAGCCCGAGTGGCGGGGCTGGGACAGCCCGGGCGTGGGGCCGGGGCAGGGGTCACCCCCCCGGGGGGGGCAGCGCCATTCGCCACGGCCGCCGCTGTCCCCGGGGGCCGCTCCGTCTGCTCGGCCCGGGCCCACCCCCCGGTCGCAGCCTCCCGCCGCAGCCGGCCCGCCCCGTCGGGGAGGCGGCGGTGCCCCGGGGGTAACCCCGCTCGGGCAGGGCGCTGCCGGAGCCGCCCACCCGGGCCGAGGCTGGGGTTAAACCCCCCGTGCCCGGGGAGGAGGAGCGGCCGCGGGGGTGGGGGGCGGCCGGGCTGGTTCCTCCCGTCGGGGCTGCGCTCACGGGCGCCGCTGCAAAGGGGAAATTGGGAAGATGCTCAAGAGTCAAGCGCGGCTCGAACCACCCCTTACCCCGCGTCTAACGGGGTCCCCCGACGGGCCCGGCCTCGGCTGTGCCTCCCGACCGGGGAGAGACCCCCCTGGCCCGGGACAAAGCGCGGCCGCGGCTCGGAGGGGCGGCGGGGCAGAGCCCGGGGCGCGGGGCCGAGGTCCGGCTCCACGTCCCCCCCGTGCGGCCACCCGGGGCCGGTCCCCGCCGGCACTGCCCGGTGCGGGGGCCCCGCTCCGCTCTCCCGGGGCAGCACCGGGGGGACAGCGGCCTTTCCTCGGCACCCACCCGCCGCCTCACCGGGAGCGCACCGGGGGGGTACAGCCGTGGGTTCGAACCACGCAGGGGTGCCCGGGCACACCGGAGCCTCCGCAGCGCTCATCTCACCCCCGGTGCACGGCTCACACCGATGGCCACACTCGCCCCCGATGTCCGGACGGCTCCGCACACGCACCCGGGCGCACCCACAGCCACGCAGGACCCCCGAATGTCCCCCCTGGTTGTTCCCAGTCTCCTCCTGCCCCCGGTACCCCGGCCTGGCCCTGGCCTGGCGGGCTCCGCAGCCCTCCCGGGGCCGCCGCATCGCACCTCGCTCCGGTGAAACGGCGGAAAACGAAACCAACAGGCGGCCCTGGCACAGCCCCGGCCGCGGCCCCGGGCACAGCGGCGGCCCGGTGCCCCGGCCATGGGCAGAGCCGGGCCGGCCCCGCTTCCTGCGGGCACCGGGAGCAGCGGGTCGGGGTGGGCGGCGGGGCCCGGCTCCCGCTCCCGGCGCTCCGATTTCGGGAAGGAGGCACAGATCCGAGCTGGCCGCCTCTGCCCACACCCGCCCTTTTACATATCCTCACCTATAGAGAGAGAACATACAGAATATACGGAATATCCGCGCTGGAAGGCACGGCGGCGCCTGCGGAGATGCCAACCCGCCAGCACCGGGGGCTCCCCGGGAGCAGCGGGGCTCTCTGCCCCGCACCGGGCATCCCCAGGGCTGGCAGCCCTTGGTTGGAGCCCCCCAAACTGCCAGCGGCGGCCGTAGCATCGCGGGGAGCGAGCGGAGCCTCCTCCCGCCGCCACCGGGCACCGGGGACCGGGCACCGGCCCCGCCGCTCTCCGTGGTGCTGAACGGCGGCCGCGCCGCGCCCCGGGGCCGTGCGGGGTCGTGCCTCCTCCGGCCTTCTCTCACCGAGCTGCCGCTAATTGATTATTATTATTACGGCTATTAATTATTATCGTTACCGTCCCCGCGGCTCCGGTGCTCCGCGGCACTGCCGAGCCCGGAGAGCGGGGAGATGGTGCCAGCGCGGCCAGCGGCTGCCAAATTACCGGATCGTCCCCCAGCACAGCCCCGGTTCTGCTGCCCGCCATCCTCCCCATGCCCCGAACCACGCGTGGGCTGAGCCGCCGCCGTTACCTCCGAACCCGGGCTCCGAAATTCCTCCCTGCCCGGCCCCGGGCGGCCGCGGCGGCCCCGGCGGGCTCGGCCCCGCTGCCGCCCACACCGCCAGGGCACCGCCGGTGCCGGCCCCGCTCCGCTGTCCCCGTGGGTCCCGCTGACCACGGCTCTGGCCCGGCTGGCCCGGCCGCGGTGTTTGCCCGAAGGGTAAAACCCCAACAACGAGCGCGGCCCCGCAGCTCCGCCGAGGGAACGAAGGAGACCGGCGAAGCTTCGCCGCCGCCTCGGGAGCCCGCTCCGGCCCGGGCCCGGCTCCAGGAGGGGCCGCTTCGGGCACGGGGGGGCCGCTTGCAGCATCCCCGCCGGTTCCGCTCCCACCGCCCAGGGGCCCGGTGACACCGCGCAGGGCCCTGGCGGGCCGCGGCGGCCCGGTTCGCCCCCGCCGATCGCCGGTGCCCGCTGCCCACGGCTCGCCGTCCCCGAGAGGCGCGGGGGGAGCTTGGCATCGCCGACACGGGGGAGGCGGCCGCCCCACGCGTGTCCGCGGCGGGGGCTGCACGGGGCCCGCCCGGGCCCGTTCCTCCCGGCACTTACCGACTCGTCGCCCGCCTGTACCCATCGCCCCGGCGGCTGCGGGCGCTGGAACGGCCCCGGCGCCTCTGGTCTCCCCTTTTCCCCTCGCCTACACCCCCGTGTGCATCAAATACCTTCACTACAGCAGCCATGTTGGGCTCCGGTGCGAGCACGGCGCTCGCCGCAGGAACCGGCGGCCGCCTCGGCGGGAGGCAGCGCGGCGGGGCTCGGCGCGGGGTCCCCGCTTCTCCCCGGAGCCCCGGAGCCCGAGCAGCCCGGCCGGCCGCGGAGCCCCGTCCCACCGCACCGAGCGATGCCGCCGGGGCCCGCTCCCCGGGAAGTTGCCACCGTTCCCGGTAACGCCACCAACTGCGGGTCCCGCACCTGCCCCGCATCCCTCCGGTGCTACCGGCCGCGTCCCGGGGCTGCCGCTGGGGAAGAGGTGGGGGAGAGCCGCGGTTACCTCCGCCTCGCCCACTGTCCGGTGCCCGCGACGCCGCTCGGCCGAGCCCACCTGGGGAGGGAAAGAGAGAAGATGCGTCAGGAGGAGCCGCCGCCATCGCTCCAACTTGGAGCAACTTTCCCGGCGAGGCCGGCGGCGGGGGCGGGGGGTGGGCGGCGCTGGAGCCCCTGCCCGGCCAGCCGGGGCCGGTCCCGCCGGCGAGCAGGGCGTGGAGTGCCCCACAGCCGGTTCCGTCCACGCGCGGGGTGGGGACACCTGCCCGGAGCCCAGGGCCACGCCGGGACACGGCCTCTGCTGCCGGGGACACCCTCGATTTGGGGCAGCCCCACACCTGGTGCCTGTCCATCTGTCCGGCTGTCTGTCCGTCTGTACCAGCTCCCCCCTGCCGTGGGCACCGCAGCCTCCCTGGGCACCGCAGCCTCGCACCGGGCAGCCCCCGCCGCTCCCCGGGCACCGGAGCCGCTCTCCCGCCCGGCCCGGCTCCCCTCGAAAGTGCATTTTTCTGCTGTTTATTTCCCTCCCCTCTTTTTCTCCCACCGAGATTTTTTCCCCGGTCTTTTTCCTTTCCTTTTCCCGCCCCAGTTTCTTTTTTTTTCCCCCTAATTTCCCCCCCCCCCCCCTCGTTTGACTCCAACGTCGCTGGGAATTATTTGCATTTAAAACACAACGACTCGTTTCCCTCCACGTCGCTTCGCAGCTCGATTCAACCAGCACGGCAGAGGAGGGGGAGCGATCCCAAGGAAAAGGGGTCCCCAAACCCCAGCCAAATTCCCCCGAATTCCTGCCCAGCTGAAAATATCGATGTGGGGGGAAACTAAAGATTGAACAGATTTTCTTAATTTTCTTCTTGAAGCCGCTGTCACCCAAAGGTGTTGCGGCAACAAAGAGCGGGATGGCATTTGACACTCGTATTTTTGGCCTGTTCCCGTGCAAAAATATTCCCCCAAAGCCCCGAACGCTTTGCGAAAGATTGATGTGCCTCAAAACCACCACATCCTGCCCTGCAAAGTGCTCCCGAGGAAAATCTGATTTTCCATTTATCCCCCCGCCGCTGCTGATCCCGCCGGAGAACGCACACGCGCGGCGCCCGCCGAAACTGCGAGCGAGGAGAGGGACTGGGAATCCAACAACCATCCCCAGTCCAAACTGGGAGCCGAACGGTTTTCCCCCGTCCCCGCGCACGGCAGAGATTTCCCAGCTCGGGGAACAACGGCGTGGAATTCCCCGCCGTGCCCGCTCGGGCAGAGCCGGGCACAGCAGCACCCTCCCAGTTACTTTTTTTTTTTTGAAGGGGGAAAATAGCAATAAACCAAGAGAATTAATTATTTTTTCTTCCTTTCCCCAGAAATGCCCAATTCAGCCCCGGCCTTTTGCTTGGGGATTTTATTTTTCCCCCCTTGGATTCTTTTTTTGGTTTTTTTCTTGTTTTTTTCTTTTTCTTTCTTTTTTTTTTTTTTTACAACCTCGCACCAACGCAGAGCTGGGAGGGGACGGCAGGGGATGCCCACACAACACCCCAACCCCACACAACATCCCCCACGCCCCTTTCTCCCTGCTCTCCTTTTTTTTTTTTTTTTTTTTTTTAAACCCCAAATCATTCCCCCACGAAATAAAAAATAGCTGCACACACCGAAACTTCGCTCCGGCAGCCCCTTACCTCGGGCACCGGGCAGGGCAGGGCAGTCGGTCCGACCGGCCCCGGGGCTATAAACCCCGGGGGTGGCTTTTGTGAGTTTGCCGGAGTTTCCCCGGGCTGTCCCCTTTTGTGTCCCATTGCCATCTAGAGGCCCCGATTAATTAATTTCACACCGAAGCTCGGGAGAAAATTTTCCCACAAAACAAGTGACCGAGGAGATGTGAAACTCCAAAGAAAAGGAGTCAACATCAAGTTCAACAGCATGCGGGGAAAGGCCTATTTCCATCACAATCGCGTCTGAGCGGGGGCCGGGCGGGGGGCGGCGGGCGGCGGCCCCCGCGCCCCCTCCGCGCGTTCCCAGGCTCCGAACAATCGCTCTCTGTTTGCCTCGCACATGCCGGCGTTTGGGCACGGAGGCTGCCTTGGGATAACAGGAATAATGAGGGGAGGGGGGTTCGGGGGGAGAGCGGGGCGCTGGGGGAGTGCTGGAGGGGTGGGAAAGGGCGGCGGGGCGGGGGGAGCGCAGCCGAGCGCACCTGGGCGCTGCCCGGTACCGACCTGTTGAGCCCCGGCCGGCGGCACCCGCTGGAGTTTGCGGGAAGAGCCGCGATGGGCGACACGGACAAGCCGGGCTCGACGGGGCCGGGAGGGGGACCCCAAAGCCCCGAGGGGACAGTGCCGAGCCCCGGAACGGCGTGGGGACACTTTTCCCTAAGTTTGGTGTCGCCCCTTGTCTCCCCGCCAGCGCCGGCCACGCGTTTTCCCACAGCCCCGGGGGAACGGGGGGTGCCTGTCCCGGGGGAACGGGGGGTGCGGGCCCCGGGGGAGCGGGGGGCCGGGGCCCGGGGTGGCCGAGGCGGTGGTGGACGTGTCCTGCAACCCAAGCAGCTCGGCTCCGCCGGGCATTGTCCCCACGGAGCCCGTGGCCATTGTTCCCGGCGCTGCGGGAGCCGGAGGGAGGGCAGCTTTCCACGCCTCGTCCCCCCCCCCCCCGCCATCTCACCCCCACCCCGACACTCACACCGGGGCTGCCGGGACCCTAATCCGGGATGGGGGGGTGGGGAGGGGGAGGGAGGGCAAAGAACACCCCACCCACCCCCCGAAAAAAAATAAAAAATATCAGGCGAGGGAAGGGGAGGCGCGGGGTCCCCCCTCGCAGACTTCCTCCAAGTTGGGAGAAGCGGGAGGGGGAGCGGCGCGGCCGCCGGTGCCCGCCCAGCCCTGCCCCTCCGGCACCGGCAGCACCGGCGGCTGCCCCGGCGGGCGCGGGGAGTTCAGTGCGGGGCAGGGAGAGGGGAGGATAAAAACGGCGGTGAAAAAAAGGGGAGTGGGGGGGTGGGGGTGGGATTATTTACCTCCCTCCGCACCTCTGCGTCCATTAATGACTTAGCGGCAGCGGGAGCCGGGAGCCGCCGGGACACCGGCAGCCTCCGGGGCGTGGGGCTGGGGGAGAACCGGCCCCGGCAGCGGGCAGGACGAGGAGCCCGGGGCCATCCAGGCGCTGCGGAGCCGGGGCTGCGGCTCCCGGAGAGCACCGGCCGGGCTGTGGGAAGCGGAGCCCCCCGCGATCACGTTGCCTTTACGTGGGGTTAAACAGGGAACGTCTGCCCGGGGCTTGAACGCCGCGAACCCCCCGAGCGCACCGGGCAGCCCCGGCCCGCCGCCACCGGGGCCTCGGGATGGGGCGGGTATGGGAGGGGGGGAGGATTCCGCCCAAACATCCATTTTGTCCCTTTTGGAAATGGAGATGGGAGAGAGGGGGGAAAAATGCGTTTTTTTTTTTTTTTTTTTTTTTTTCCTTTTTTTTTCCCCCCTTGCTTTCTCCATATTTTACTACGTAAGGAATGACGTCCTCGCGTCGGGAGCGGGATAGGTTAGCCCGGAGCTTGGAGAGGGACGGGGGGGGAAAACCAGGCTGGGGGGAGCGCGGGGGCGGGGGGCGGCTCTGGCAGCAGAACCTAAAAATAACGAGGATTTTATTATTTGGAAAAAAAAAAAAAGAGATATAATAATAATAATAATAATAATAACGGTAAGCCCGGTGACCCCGCCGATGCGGCCCTGCAAGGGCAGCCGGTGGCACCGGCCACTCCGGGGACCCCACCTCGCCTTCCCTCGGGATTTGGGGCGCCCCATGGGGTGCAGAGGGAGGGTTGGGGGAGTTCTCCTGTCCTTTCCCCCCCGCCCGGGGCTGCGGCAGGGGCTGGGGAAGGCGCTCGCCGTTCCCCTGCCGTTGCGGGATGATTGCGTGGAAATGAAGCAGAAATTGGCGATTTTTTATTTAATTCAACCCCAAATCCCCCGCTGCTCCTCGGGTTAACACCTCCGAGCCCCCGGGAAGCGGTCGGGAATGGATTCCCACCTCCCCCCGCTCCTCCGGGCGCACCGGGAATTTGGGAGCGCTAAAAAATCGGGGGCTTCGCGCAACGCCTGGGGGGATTTGCACCCCAAATTCGGCCCCGGCGAGGGGGGGACACCCAGGGACACCCAGCTCCCCGCAGACTCTGAGCCACCGAGCGGGGCCGGGGAGGGCCGGGCCTGGCTGCAGCCCCTGGAGCCTCCGGGATGCGCGGCCGCTGCCGCCGAACCGGGACCGCGCCGGTGCCGCTGCCGGTGCCGCCCCGGGGCCCTCCCAAGCCCTGCCCGCCCCGGGGACGGACAGCCCCCGGCCCGGTGCTGCCAGGGAGGCCTCGAGCTCCGCGCTCTCCCCTAATGAGCTCCTTTTATGCATTTCCTCATTAACGAATATTTCTCGCGGCCGAGCTGGGGGGCACCGGGACGCGCGGCCCCGGCCACCCGCCGCCTGCCCGTCCAAGCGGGGCTTCCCGGGGGCTCGGCCGGTCCCTGCCAGCCCCGGGAGAAGCAGGAGGCAGGGCCTGTGCGTCGGGCACCCCAAATCTTACTGCCAGCCTCGGAATTACCGTGCCCGGCGCTGGGGTGCGACCCCCGCCCTCGGTGGCCGTGAGGCCCCCGGGTTGCCGAGGGGCTTCCCCCGGTAAAAGGCGTTCGGGCCGGGCCCGGCTCCTCCAGCCGCCCGGTACCGGCGGGCCCGCTGCCCCCCACCCCCGACGGCGCGGATTTAGGGGAGTGGGTGGCGTATTTTGGCTCCCTGATGGAGTTTTGATCAAAAATTCATTAAGAGGCGCTGGGCGCAGCGCCATGAATATTTCAGGGCTTTCGCTAAACAACAAAGTGGGTGTTTGGGGGAGGATACACCGGGGGTAGGCAGCCCCCGGTGCCCGTCTCGGCCCCGCTTTGAGGCGGCGGGGACGCCAGGAGGGACCGGTCACCTCCGTTCCGTCGGGACCGCGGAGGCGACCGCTGGTCCGCAGCCCCGGGGGCTCTTTGCGGCCCCGTTATAAGGGCGTGAAACGGCCCCGGTGACTCGGAGACCGGTCCCGGTTGGAGCGGGCGGCCCTGCGGGGACACGCAGCTCCCGGCCCCGGGGCCACCGCCGCAGCCCGGAGTGTGCCCGGCCCTGTCCGCGGTCACGCGCGGCCGGGGGGCTCCGAGGGACCGCACCGGCCCCGGGTGCCGCAGAGCGGGAGAGGGGTGGGGACAGCGGGGGGACCCCACGGCCACCCGGGATGTCCCCTCGGAAGGGGGACATCACCGCCCCAAGGGATCCGGGGACACGGGCTGCTCCCCCACAGCTCTGGGCAGGGAATAATCCCCCCAACACCGCCCCATGGCAGCGAGGGAACACCCCGACGGAAAGCTCCCCGGCCCCCAAATTGGGGTGCGGAGCCCCCCAGCACATCCCGCCCGCAGCACAGGGGGAGGCGCCGGCTCCGAGCAGAGACAAAGCCCCGGCGGCTCCGCTGGAGCCCAGCACCCCCAGGAGCAGCGCAGCCCCCGGGCTGGGCCTGCAGGTAACTGGGCTTTACTGGGGCACCTCCCGGGCCAGCTGGGAAGGGGACACGGAGCGCCAGAGGTGGCCACGGTGGGCCGTGGTGGGAGACACAGCAGCTCTGTCGCCTCCCAGTGTCACCCCGAGCACCCCGAGGCAGCTGGGGGGCCCTGGGTGCCACCTTCGGGGCAGTGCCATGGGGCACGCCGCCCTCTCCCCCGCGCTGGGGACACCCGGCAGGAAGGCAGGGGACAGAGGGACAGAGGGGCCTCTCTGCGGGACCAAAGCGGGGCTTGGGGACACCCCAGGGCACCTCCCGAGCCCAGTTTGGGACGTGTCGCAATGGGCGTTACTGGACCTGCAGGCAGGGGTCGGATGCGCGGCTCCAGCAGCTCCCGGCGCTCCCGCCGCTGCCCTCCGGGTCCCGCCGGCCGTTCCCGTGTCCCGGTGCTGGGATGCGACGAATCCCCCCCCGCCACCACCACCCCACCCCGGCAGCCCCCAGCCCCTCCCCGGGGCTCACCTCGCCCTGACATTTCCTGGCGCTCCTTCCATGCCAGCGGGTTGCCATAGCAAATCTAAATCTTACAAACAAAACGAGGGGAGAAAAGCCTGATTAGCATATATTCAAATGAGCCATGCAATAATGCAAACCATAAATCATGCAGTCATTGCTATTCAATCAGTGTCTCTTACCCCAGCCCCCACTCCTTGCACCCGGTGTCTCGCCTCCTCTTGCCAGGCAGAAACCCTTTCCCGGTTCCAAAGGCGGCCCTGGAGGGGACCTGCCACCCTTTTGGGGGGGTGGCCCTGGGCCCAGCCCGGCTCCGGGGCTCGGCACAGCCCCTAATCCCGCCTGGTATTTATGGCGCTCTATTAAACGGGGCAAACTCTTCCCAGGATTAATCTCCCGCCCAGGTTTTAATCTCGGGGCTCGTAATCCCCCCCCCCGCCTCCGAGGGAAGGGGCCCAGCTCAGCGCTGGAGGGTGTGGGGGGACCCCTAGCCCTGCCTGATCCCGACCTGGGGGTGCCCAGGTGGTGCTGAGGGGGACCCAAAGCCCCCAAAAATGTCCCTGTGGGGTGATGGTGCTGCAGGACCTTGGTGCCCACTCCTTGGTCACCTCCCAGCAGCGTGGCTGTGGCTGTGGCCATACCCAGCACGCCACAGGCCCCAGGGGATGCACCCCAAAAAGCAGCAGAACCCCCAGGCCCAGCGCAGCTCTGAGCTAAAACAGGCTCAGCTCAGCTGGGCCAGGCCCACCCCCCGTAACCCCCGCCTCGCCCCCCAAATCCCCATTTTAAGGGGTTTTTCCTTCTCCCACCTGCTCTGACACCCCCTGAGAGGCTTTTTGGGGTCACTGAGGAGTGGGAGCAGCACGGCTGAGCCCCAACGACCTGACCAGAGTGGGGGTGACCCGGCTGTCACCCACCCTGAGAGGTGGCTCTGAGCCTGGGGGACACGGGGGGCACAGCGACGCTGAGAGCAAGGGCGTGTGGGCATGTGCCACCTCTCCCTTTGGCGACGTCAATGCGGCGCCACCCCAAACTGGGCTGCCTGACCCCAAGAAGCTCACACCAGACACGCCGAGACCCCCAGCTCTTTATTGGTGAGAAGATAATAAATAGAAAAGAGTCCCTGGCTGGGGAAGCGGCACCCCCCACCCCGCCTGTCCCCTGTGCCCTGTGCCCCTCCCGGGTCCCCCTGGGCTCGGAATTGGGCCGGTGGCTGCAGGGCTGGAGCCGCTGCCGGTGCTCTCAGTCCTGCTGCCACCGCGTGGCACTTCCCAGCCACTCCCGCTCGCCGGGGACACGCTGCTGGCGCGGGGACAGGCGCAAGGACGGGGATGGCCGGTGTCCAACACCACCGGACAGGACACCGGGACAGCGCTGGGCT
Source organism: Corvus kubaryi (assembly GCF_017639235.1). Lineage (NCBI taxonomy): Eukaryota > Metazoa > Chordata > Aves > Passeriformes > Corvidae > Corvus > Corvus kubaryi. The sequence goes on from NW_024581078.1 coordinate 1,599,493, forward strand.
CCTGGCCTCGCAGGGGGTGGTGGGCAGAGCTGAAAGGAGGGGACTTGGTGGCATTTGGGGGCTCCAGGGAGGGGGGGTCTCGAGGAGCTGCAGCCCCAGGGTTGGGCGACAGTGACCCTGCAGGGAGCCCGGTGTCACCGCTGGTCGCCACCACCGCACTGCCACGGGCACGGGGGGCTTCCCGAGGGTCTGAGGGTGGGGAAGAAGCGGGGGGGCTGCTCCCCCAAGCTGGGTTTTCCCCCTCCCTGCACCCCGGCGGCCTCGCTATCTCTGCCAAACGTCCACGGGCTGTCCCCGCCGCGCGGGGACAGGGACCCTCTGCTCGTCCGGCAGTGGCCGCGGTGGCCCCAGCGCGTAGGGAGGGTAGCCCTTGGCGAGGTCATCCCGGGGCTGGAGGTCTCCGGGGGCTCGGGAGGCTTCGCTGAGGGACGCCAGGCTGGTCAGGGAGGGCTGGGGGGTGCCCGGGGGACAGCCCAGCCCCGGCGACACCCGCTCCGACTTGATGCTGATGGCCTGGTGCTGCGGGGACGCGCCGGGGGCAGGCGCGGGCTCCTCCGCGGGGACGATCCGGCTGCTGGCCCTGCGGCGAGAGGGGACGGGGATGAGGGCGTCTCCCTGTATCCCCTGCCAGGTATCCCCTTTCCCACCTAGAGAGGCTGAGACCCCCCCCAAATTCCTGTCCTGGACTGGTTCTGGCCCAGTCGGGCACTGGGCCGGTGCCCGCATGGCTGCTGGGAGCCTGGAGTGTGACTGGGGGGGGGGACATGGGGACAAGATCCGTGGGGGAATCCCGCTGGAAATAAGCTCTGGAGAGGCTTTGGGGTGACCCCCAAGACCACCCTGGTGGGTGGGGGCTGCCCCTCGGTGCCTGCAGTGCCCACGGCCGGGAGGTGACACCCGTGGGTGCGGCGGAATGGGCTCATCCCTGCCCTGTCCCCCCTGTGCCCCCCGTCCTTACCCCAGCGCTGCCATGTCCCGCGGGTGCTGCCACGCCGGGGGCTGCAGGAAGCCGGGGGGCGGCGGGACCTCGCCAGCCCCAAAATCTGCGGGGTGGGAGGACAACAGTGAGCAGGGGAGGGTCACAAATGTGGGGACAGCGCTGTCCCAAAGCTGAGCGACCGCGACTCACCTGCTTGTGCCGGGCTGAGGAAGGGGAAGCCGGCGAGGCCGTGGCTCGGAAGGCCGGAGCTGCCCGGGCTGAGCACGGGGCTGAGGGTCTGCAGGGCAGGGTACAGCGGCCGCTGCGGGAAATGGGGTGACCCCAATAGGTTTTGTGCCCCAAAGCCTCGGGCGACCCCTCCGCACCACTCCCTGTGCCCCCCAGCAAAGCCCCGGAGGAAGGGGCAGATCGGAGCAGAGGGATTTGGGGAGGGGACACCCGTGTGGCCGTGGGGACAGCTGACTCACCGCTGCGCTGCCGCCGCTCCGGCCACTCGCCAGGCTGCCCTGGGCCTCGCCACGCCGGCCCTCGGCCCCCAGGAACAGCGGTGGTGGCGTCTTGGTGGCCAAGGCGCGGCTCAGGCTGGCGGCAGGGAACAGGGGGTAGCTGAGACCTGGGGGACAGAGGGACAGGAGGATGCACGGATGATCCTCGGGGGATCCCCGTGGCGGTGGCCGCGATGGCCGCAGTGGCCCCGGGGCCGTGGGCAGCCATGTGTGCCTGCACGGTGCCGCGCTCCGGCAAAGCCACTTCCTCCATGGGCCACCTGGGCTGTGGCCACGGGCTGTGACAAGAGGCGACACACGAAGGCAGTGGCTGGATCCAGCAGGCTGCAAACCCCCCTGGCCGGACCCTGCTGAGGGGAGCGGCAGCTCCCCATGGGGCGGCCGGAACCTCCCGTGGGAATGTCCAGCGTGCCCGTGTCCCCATCCAAGCATTTGGGATGCTGCCTGTCCCCATCCTGCGCCACCTCCCACCCCCCTGGGTCAAGCCCCAGGTTTTGTGGGGTTTGCCGCTGCTTTTCTGTCACCCTGCCACCGCCCCGTCCCAGCGGGCAGGATGAGCCCCCCATGCCGAGCTGTGCCACACGGGAGGGACCTGCGGGCACAGGGTGAGGGGACAGCTGGGTGCCGGCTGCTGGCAGGGCACAGGAAGCAGCTGGAGGGAGGTTGGGGCCGGTGTTTCCACAGCTGCGGCACCGCTCCTGCCCACGCAGCCGCCCCGGCCCCGTTCCCGGTAAGTCCCCGGGAGAGGAGCTTTGCATGCGGGGCCTGGCAGGGCCTGGCTGGGAAAATCCCCACGGGGCCGTGGGGTTTGGGTGCTCGTGGTGGGGAGGGGGTGGCCATGGTGGGGATGGGGTGGCCATGGAAGGGGCAGGGTGCCCGTGTTGGGTATGGGGTGCCCGTGTTGGGAATGGGGTGTCCATGGTGGGAACGGGGTGTCCATGGCAGGAATGGGGTGTCCAGGGTGGTGTTGGGGTGTCCACGGCAGGGATGGAATTTCCGTGTTGGGAATGGGGTGTCCATGGCAGGGTCGGGGTGTCCAGGGTGATGATGGGGTGCCCACGGTGGGGACAGGACACCCATGGCAGGGCCCTTCTCCCCTGCACCCACCCCCTCACAGTGTGCCCGGCTGATGGCCCCGAGCCTACCTGGGGGCAGTGGCCCTGGGGACCGTCCTGGTGGCTTCGAGGCAGCCGGTTTGAAGGCAGGAGAGCGGCCCTGGCCCTGCGGGGAGCTGCTGGCGCTGCCCAGGGAGGTGTCGGTGGCCGGAGGGGAGCTGCCATAGGCTGCCTCAGGCAGTGGCACCGGGCTCTGCGGGGACACACAGGGGTCAGGGACAGGGACCCTCGGGACCTTTGGGGACCCTCGGGGCACTGCAGAGAGAGGCAGAGGTCGAGGGAGGGAATGGGGACCTGCAGAGTGGAGCAGAAGTCAGGGACAGGGAAGGGACAGGGACCCTTGGGGACTCCTGGGGACTCCTGGGGACCCCTGGGGTTCTGCAGAGCAAAGCAGAGGTCAGGGACAGGGAGGGGATAGGAACCCCTGGGGACACTTGGGGCTCTGCAGGACAAACCAGAAATCAAGGACAAGGAGTGGACAGGGACCCTCAGGACCCTTCAGGACAAAGCAGAGCTCAAGGAGGGGCTGGGGACTCTTGGGACCCTGCAGGACAAACCAGAAACCAAGGGCAGGGATGGGACGGGACCCTCAGGGACCCTCAAGACCTTGCAGGGCAAATCAGAGATCAAGGACAGGGAGGAAATGGGGACAGGGACCCTGAGGACCTTGCAGGGCAAATGAGATGTCAAGGGAGGGGACAAGGACCCTTGGGGACCCTCGGGACCCTTCAAGACAAAGCAGAAATCAAAGCCAGGGATGGGACAGGACCCTCGGGGACCCTCACCCCCACCAGCGACTCACATAAAACCTGGGCCGCGCCAGCGCCAGATCCACTCCATCCCCGAGCCTTCTCCCCCTGTCCCCAGGCGGCTCCGGGCCCTCCTCCAGCTCCAGCTCGTGGCTCTCCAGCCCCAGCCCTTTGCGCTTCAGCGTCTGCGGGGAGGCCACAATGAGCGGGTCCCTGTGGCCACCCCGGGGCCCCGGGGGCCGCCCCCGGCCGCTACCTCGAGGATGTCGGAGTTGGTGCGGCTCTCGTGGGGCTCGCTGTACTCGGTGTACTTGAGCAGCACCTTGTCCATGTCGGTGCTGGCGTACTGGAAGAGGCGGTTGGTGCTGTTGAAGATGATCAGGGCGATCTCGCAGTCGCACAGCACGCTCAGCTCGTACGCCTTCTTCATCAGCCCGAATTTCCGCTTGGTGAAGGTCACCTGCCCCATAAAACAGCCCGGATTCTCCTAAAAACGCTCCCAACGGGGTGGTGGCGGCAGCAGGGCGGCTTTGCCTCCCATCACCCCGGTCCCCACCTCAGCCCCACCTTGGCCCTGAGTGGCTCCTACCTGCCGGTTCCGCTGATCCAAAATCCGGCTGATCTGGATTTTTTTCCGGCCCATTTTTGCCTCCTCTGCTGGGTTTGGGGCTGGAAGAGAGTGAGAAACCCCTGAGCCCCACAGCCCTCGGGGCTGTCCCCAGCGCCGCCAAAAATAAGTTTGGCTGCCCCAAAAAAAATCAGTTTTCAGAGGAAGTTCGGTCATTTCTTCTTCCGCAAAGATGGTGGCCAAGCGGAAAATGGGGGAAAATGGGAAATTCTGCTGGGTTAGAGGGGAAAAAATCCCCTTGGCCCTGCCCAGCAGCCCAAATCCATCATCCCCACGGCAGCCCCAAGCACCTTTGGGTGTTGGCTGGGAAGCGGCGGTGCCGTGATCCCAAATCCTTCAGCGGGAGTTTGGGATCAGAGTTCTCATCCCAAACCCAAGGGGCCGCTCCGAGGCTGCTCCTGAAGCTGCTCACGGCGGCTCCGTGGGATGCGGAGGGCGTTTAAAAGGGGGCCGGGCTGGCGGCGGGGAGGGTCCCTCGAACAAAAGGGTTGGCTTTAGGTTCAAATTTGGTTTTTTTTTTTTTAATCTTTTTTTTTTTTTTTTTTCAACCTCCACCAGACTAAATTTGACCTCCACCGCTCGCAGGCCAGGAAGTGGCTGCACGAGGAGACAGCAAAGTGAAACCACCCACCCACTCCTGCGGCCACGTGAGCCAGCCCTGGGCAGGGATACGGGGCTGGCGACCCCCCGTGCCACCCTGGCTGTGGGGTGCCAGCACCCTCCGAGCCTGTCACAGCGTTGGGACACCCCGCTGCTGTCACACCCCCCCAATTCTTGCTCCTCTGCCACCCCCACCCAGCAAGAGCCACCCCAAAATCCCTCCGGGACACCCCGGTGCCACCAACGGAACCGCGGGTGGCTCCCAACGGGACCCTCGTGCCCACCCCGGTTTGGGGGTGGCTCTGTCCCTGCTGTCCCCAAACCCCAAGCCCGGGGCGAGAGCGGAGCTGGGAAGGCAGCGGGGCGGCAGCTCCGTGTCGGGGACGATTTTGGGACCCCCCAGCTGGGCCAGCAGCCCCCCCCTCCCTCCCAGTGCCAGGCTGGATGCCAGGGGTGCAGTTGGGGACCCTCCAGTCCCCCAATGCCCCCGGCGTGTCCCGCTTCCCCCTCTCGAGCACGTTGCCATTTTACCATCGTGCTCGGCCGCTATTTTTAGCTGATCAAAACTAATTTTAATTTATGGAAGGAAATTGCGCTGCCGTTCCCACGGCCCCGCTGCCACCCTGCGTCCCCGGGCCCACGCACGACCCCCCCCGTGCCCCCCTCCCGAGGTCCAGGGGGGTGCCCAGACCACCCTGGCCCCGCCGGAAAGGGCCGAGAATTCCCTGGTGGAAAGGCGGAGGTTTTCCCATTCCCAACCATCCCTGGGGTGTTTTCCTCGCTCCTCCCGGCTCCGACACCTGCGGCGTTCCTTGGGGACATCCAGAGGGTCCCCACTCCACAGTGTTTCATGTGGGGGTGGCAATTTGGGGCTGATCCTTGGGTTTGGCCCCGTTTGGGGCCGGGGGTGCTCGCCCGGCTGTGACCCCCCTGTGTCCTGGCACAGCCTCATCCCGGCAGGAATTTTTGAGGCTCCAGAGTGTTGGGAATGGATGGAGGGATGGAGGGATGGCTCCATGGAGGGATGGATGGATCCATGGAGGGATGGATGGATCCATGGATGGATCCATGCATGGAGGAAACCTCCACCTGCAGCAGGGACATGAAATAATTCCAAGGATTTGCCTGGGCACAATCCACCTCAGCTCCTTGGATGCTCAGTGCCCCGCAGGGCAATGCTGAGCGGGTCCTGGAAGGTTCCAGCACCCACGGAATGACACTGAGAAGGTCCTGGAAGGCGCAAACACCCACAGGGTGATGCTGAGAGGATCCTGGAAGGTGTGGGAGGGAGTCCAGAGGAAGCAGAGCCACAGCCCCATCGATCCAGGGCATCCAGGGACCCTCTGGGTCAGGACTCTCGGCACCGGGAGAAGCGGCCGAGGCCTCGCGCAGCCGCCGGGGCCGTTCCATCAGCGGCTGCTCCTCACGGCTCTGCCCGTCCCGGGAGCCCCGGGGGCACGGCCGGGTGAGATGTCCCCGGGAACGCGGCGCTCGGTGTCACCTCGGCCACCTCAGCGCGTCCCCGGGACCCCCCGGGCAGGTGTGAAGGGCTGGGAGGGGAGCGGGGATTTTCCCATCGGGATTTTCATCGGGATAAGGTGAGCGAGGGCACAACGGGGCGGCTCCGCCCGGCATCGTCACCTCCAGCCAGGTGGCACCGCCAGGGCAGGATGGAACCTGATTCCAGGGAGGGCTCATGGGTGGGGAGAAGCCCTGGAGGGACCCCAGAGCCCCTCCTGGCCTTGTTCCCGGCCGCGGGGAAGCGCTAAATATCCCCAGAGCACCGGCATTCCAAGAAATCCCGACGCTCTGGAGCTCTCCAAACCTTCCAGACAGGAGATTCCCCCCTGTACCCTGTCCGGGAGAGGCTCCGGCGCTCCTGGCACCCGTCCGGCTCCGCTGCCTCCCACGGGTGCTTATCTTTAGCCCGGGCTCGCACGCACCGGGATCGGAATCGCTCCCACCTCATCCCAACCATTCCCGCTGGGATCCAGCGCGGTCTCCCGGCGAGCCCCGGGCTGGGATCGGGTTCATAATGAACCCCCCGGATCCTCCGCGTCTTTAGGGGGCATTTGCACGGCGCCAGGGGGATGCAGATTCCCTTCTCCAGCTCCTGACTGGGGACACCAAACGGATCCCTGGAGAGCCGCGTGGTTTTCCGTGAGCCCGTGCGGGATTCCCGGCACCACGACGGGGCCTCCCAGCACTGCCTTCAACACCTTTACAGCCCTGGATGATCCCAGAAGCGTTAAATCCACCGGATTCATCCTAAAATCCAAGCAGGTGGGGTATTGTGGAAAAAGCTGCTCCAGGGTCCGAGCGCTCCCCTAAAACACCCCCAGGTTTGGGTCCCTGAGCTCCCCAGCGATTTATCCTCCCACGGGACACAGAAAGTGAGGGGGAAAAGCTGTTTTCACCAAATTCTGGGGGGGTTGTTGCGAATCTGAGAGCTGGGGGTGATTGGGCAGGAGCAGGAGGGGAGTGGTTATCGAGGACCCGCATTTGGCAGCTCCCAAAAAGCGTTTTGTTGGAGGAAAACAACGATTAAAGCGGGAGAAAGAGTTTCCATCCCATCCCCTACAGGGAGGGAGGGGAAAATCTGAGCCACGAGCAGCGAAATCCCACAGGAGGGCGGGGATGATGCAGGGACCGGCAGGAAAACGGGGATTGAAATGGGGATTTAAGGCCCGACGCACCGGGATGGACACGGAGCGCTGGGACCAGAGGGACACATCCAGCCCCGGGCGTGGCCCGGGATCCCGGCGATCCCCAGGGAATGGCTGAGCTGGTGTGAGCAGCATCCCGAGCCCCGGCACGGGGAAAAGTCAAAGTTGAGCGTGGAGTTTCTGCCGGGCCCTTCTGCTTTTTATAGGTTGTTTAAACAAGCGACCAGTACAAACCAGCGCGGGGCTGGCAGCGCTGGGTGGGGACTGGGAAGGCAGGAGGAGCCAGCTGGGAAGTAGGGGAAAGGTGGGGATGGGATGCTGAGGGATTTTTGGGACCACCACGACCTCCAAAAGCCCTGTCTCCCACCTCCCAAACATCACCCAGCGACCCCAAAGCCCCTAAGGGGGATTATAATTAATTTATCCGTGCCCTGGGACAATCCAGAGCCACATCCAGGCTCGGGGTGACACTGCCACCCTCCAACCCCACTGTCACCTCGCTCGGGGGTGACACAGAGCGAAAGTCCCAGGCGCTGCCACGGCCCGGTGCCGATGGGTGGAGGCTTTTCGGTTCCAAAATGAGTGTGTGGAAGGAGGAAGGATTGAAAGGGCCCCCAAAAACGAGGTGGCTCGTGGCCCTCGGGAGGATGAACGGACACGGGGACCCCCCCTCCATGCCCAGAGAGCGTTTGTGGCTCGGTGGATGCCACGTCCATGGGAAGGAACGCCCAATTCCCATGGGATTGGGCTGCCCCACGCCACAGTTGGGAATTAATTTGGGAAGCGACGCTCGGTTGGTGCTGGAGGCTTTGCTGGGTGCACTCAGGGCTGATCTCAGCCTGGCCCCGTGGCTTTAGGGCTGCCTGGCTCACGGGCCTGGTTTGCTCCTGACAATCCTGCTGGGATTCTCGGGAAGACGAGGGAAATTGGAGGGTCTCAAATGCACCAATTCCCCCCCAAATCCTTCTGGGTCTCCCCACAGCAGCGTGCCAGGATTTCCATCCCTCTCACTGCTGGGATGACCCAGCAGGATCCCTGGCCCCTTGCACCAAAGTTTCCCAAAGTTTCCCAAACCCGCTTTTTTTCCCCGGATATCATCAGTGCTCTGGGCATGGAGGTGACCGGGAACATTTCACACCCTAAAAGAAACCTGAGACCTGCACCCCTCTCCCGAATCCCCCCTCCTTCCTGACCCCCAGATCTCCCCACGCGTCACCCTGACGTGACCAGCTGGCAGCCGGGGACATGGAAAAGGGCCAGGATCGGGATGTCCGGATGGGTCACCCACGGTCCCTTTCCCAACCAGTGCCCGATGCCCTGAGGGATGCCCGTGGAGGTGAGGTCGCCTGGGGGCACAGCCCATGGTCCCATCCCTGCTTTCCGCTCATCCCGAGCTTCCAGGTTAATTCATTCCCTGTGAAACCCAAGAGCCAGCAGCGCTGGGAGAGTTTCTCTCATCAGAAGAAGAAAAACCCTGAGGATGGGGACAGGGACAGGGACACGCTGGGAACGGGTTGTGGTGGGCAGCAGGATCTGGCAGAGGATCCACCTCGCTCTCCATAGGTGACGGGGGGACCCAGGTGGACTGGGACACCCTGGAGGTGCCACCACCCTGGAGATGCCACCACCCTGGAGATGCCGCTGTCTGGAGCCGTGGCCGCGTCCCATCCCCACCTGGGAGTGGGAAGGAACCGGGCTGCCACCAGCACATGCCAGGAAGAGCCAGGCCGCCGTGACACCCCAGCAAAGTGCCAGCGCCATCGGGGCTGCCCGGGCGCGGTGTCACCGCTGTCACTACAACCACGTCCAGCCAACAGCCCGGCCGTGCCGTGCCTCAGTTTCCCCCCGCGCCGTGAGCTCAGCCCCAACCCCCAAAGGCCCCAGTGGGCCCAGGGGTGGCGGGGAGGTGGCGGCGGGGCCGGGGCAGGGCGGCTGCCACCCAGGCTGCACTTTTGGGTTAAACCCGGGCGTTCCTCCCTGCGCAGACACGAGTAAAAATAACCGCCCCGAGCGCGGCGCAAACCACAGGCTTTTTATAGCCCGCCATCCCGAGACGGCGGGGCGGGGGCCGGGGCTCCGCCGTGCCCAGACCAGCCCGCCGGGCGCCGGCCCGGCCGCACCGGCCCCTCCCCGGGCCGGCCCCGCTCCCCCTGCCCGTGCGCCCCGACGGCGCGGCCGCCGGCATGCGGAGGGAGCCCGGTCGGAGTAGAACGGGGAGCGGTGCTGTCATGTGCCATTGTCATCCCCCCTGCTCGGCCCCGGTCACGCCGGAGCGCGGCCGCGTCGCGGGGCGCCCGGGACCCCCCGTGCCCGCCGCGGGACACGCACCTGGACAGCGGCGCTTCCTCCTCGGCAGCTCCGCGCCCGCTCGGCCGCGGGTGCCCGGCGCTGCAGCGGAGCCGGGGCGGCCCCGGTGCTGATCCCGGTGCTGATCCCGGTGCTGATCCCGGTGTCGATCCCGGTCCCGGGGTCGGTCCCGTTCGTGTCCCCGGAGCGCGCGCGGCCGCCGCCTGCCCGAGCAGCGCCGGTAACATTTGCATAACCCCGCCCATCCCGCCGGAAGATTTGCATAGAGCAGCCGGGCTGTCCTGCCATTGGCTAACGGTGAGGATTGATTTGCATAGACACGCCCCCGGCGGGGAGAGGGGCGGGGCGAAGGCGAAGGGGGCGTGGTCAGGGAGATCGGGGGGCTGCGGAGAGGGGGAGCCTGGGGAATTTTGGGGGGTGGGATTGGGGGGATTCCGGGGGGATATGGGGGGAATTGGGATGGGGGTGACGCTGGGGGGGTCTGGGGGGTGGATGGGATTTGGCAGGGAAGGGCGTGGATGAGTTTGTGGGAATGTGGGAGGCTGGAATGGGGGTGAAGCTGGGGGGCCCGGGGAAATTGGGGTGGGGGATTTAGAAGGGGAGGACGTGGATGAGTTTGTGGGAATGTGGGGATCTGGAATAGGGGTGAGGCTGGGGAGATTGGGGGGCTGGGATAGGGGATTTGGAAGGGGAGGACATGGTGGGTTTGTGGGAATTTGGGGCACTGGGACGGGGTGAAGTTTGGGGGGTCCCAGGGGACGTTGTGCCCTCACTGCGGGGTTCAGGCCGGGCTGGGATGGAGGTTTTGGGGCGCAGTTTCAGGAGCAGGCTCTGGGTTTGGCTCATGGCATATCCCCAGGGTCCCCCATTGTGGTTTCAGGGGACTCCCCAGCACCGCCAGCCCCATCAGCCACAGGGTTTGGGGGTGTCACTCCCCTGGTCCCCAATATCACCGAGGGCTCAACAAAACCACGGTGAAAGAAACCTCCTCAGCTCCAAAACCCTCCTTCTTTTCATTTCTTTTTTATATTTTTATAAAGGCAGTGACTGCCCTGGGGGGTGGGGGGGAGTGGGGCACCCCCTCCTCCTGTCGCAGCCTGTCCCCGTGTCACCACCGAGCCACGCCACAGGGAGGCTGTGGGACAGCCCTGGGGACAAACCCCAACACCTCCGTGTCACCCTCCCGGCCCTGGCAGCACCCGGCACATTCGGTGCTGTGAGTCCCTGTCCCTGTCCCCAATGCCAGCCCCGGGAAGGTGACAGGAACCTGAGGACGAGGAGCAGGGAGCAGAGGATGTCGCTGGCTCTGCATCCCGTGGCTCGAAGGCTGTGAAGACGCCCCAAAATTACTTTGTAGGGCAAAAGGGGGCAGATGCTGCTGGTGACAGAGCCTGGGGCTGGGGGGAGGGAATAGCGGAGCTGGAAGTCGGCGTTCCCGGCTGGAAGGTGCGGAGGAGCCAGGCTGAGAAGTTGGGCTCTGATCCCAAACCTGATCCCAAAATCAGCCCAGGGCAGGCACTGCCCAACCCACACCCCCCTCGTGTCCTCTGCCCTGACGGGGACAAAGCCGTGGTGGAGCCACAGGGATGACCAGGACACCGGGTGGGTGCCATGGGGGGGATCCTGACCCCTCCAGCGCCTCGGGAAGCTGCAGGGCTCCCCGGGATCCCAAAGGGAACCCCCGTGTTTAGGGCAGCAATTCCCAACTTGGGACCCAATTCCCAAGTTCCCACTCCAGCTGGCGGGCAGCAGGTGGGAAAAACGGGATATCAGGGAAATCAGGGCCCACTCAGCCCCACAGCAGGGACATCTTTGCACCCTGGCCATCCCCGGGGGGTCCAGTCCCGCTCCCAGTCCCAGGAAGATTGGGAAAATGAGGAATTTCTGGATGAGGCTTTCAGGCCGCGCTGGCGTTAAGGACGCAAAGTCTTCCTTAGAGCTGCTTTTAAAGCTCATGATTTATAGAGTGCAATTAGCAGAGTGTTAATTAGCCGCGCTCGTAATCTTAATTGATCCTGAAGAGGGGGTGGGAGGGAGAGCAGAAGCGCCAGGGCTTCGGTAGAGCCACGTCCCGGCAGAGCCTGAGGTGACACATCCAGGTGTCCCAGCCTGCCCTAGGACAGAGTTTGGGGACACACGGGGTGGCTCCTTGCCCGCCTCGGCTGTGGGACATCCCTGCCCTGCCCCGTCCTTCCTTCACCTCGGACTTCCCAGGGCTCGGCCCCGCTCACAGCCACTCCCAGCCCTGCCAGGCAAAGCCATTTTGGGGCACAGGGACCCCCCGGTCCCCCCGGGTCAGGGGGTGCCCAGGCTGGGCTGTGCCCGGCTGCTTCTTCCCAGCTCCGGGGTGGCAGCTTGAAAGCTTTGAGCTCCCTCTTGAGGCTCTTGCTGCCCCAAAATCCTGGGAATTTGGGGAGCCTGAGGTGCTGGATGCCCTGGGATGAGAGCTGCACCCCAAGTGACAGCGGTGGAGGACACGGCTGAGCCCCGTCACTTTCCGGGACACGGGAAAGGGACGGAGATGCCGTCACCGGGAGCTGGTTTGGGGACTTTGGGCCAAGTGCCAGTGACTGCCATCCCCCCCCTTCCCCCTCCGCAGCCAAAAATGCTGGAAACGAGCCTGGAGCCAAACTCCTGCTGCTGCCAAGGCCAACACGCCAAGATTTCAAAATAGCCCCGTGTCCCGCGCGGCTCCGGCCGGAGCCGAGGGTGCCAGTGGGAACCACCCACGCGGGCCGGGCCGGGAAGGGACAGGAGAGGACGGGAAGGGACAGAAAGGGACAGAAAGGGCACTGCTCCTCCAGCAGACGGAAAGGTCAGTCCCATCCGGATCCCACAGCCAGGCCTGGGCACGGCCCCAGCATGGAGGAGGCTGCGTGGCACCCGCTGTCCTGGCACTGCTGGCGCGGTGTCCAGGGCGGGCACGGAAAGGCCAGACCCCAATGTCCCCTTGTGCCGTCCCCAGGGGGAATTCCCGTGCCAGGGGCTGCTCCCTTGCTCTTTCCCGAGGTGACAGGTGAGCTGTGGGGTGAATTTTCCGGAGTTAATGCTGCTTGAAACCTCCACGATTCCCAGGGGAAGCCGCTGGCGGGGCAGATCCCAGAGGAAAAGGCGATTCCGCTTCCCAGGATATTTATAAGACATGGGAAACTCGTGGGGGTCCCAAGGGCCTGGTCGAGGGTCCTTTCTCAGCCTGGCCGGACTGGGAACGTTCCGGGCGCTCCCTGCGGGGTTGGAGGGGACAATCCCGGCGCAGGTGGAGGCCAAAGGCGCCTCTCCCTGGGGATTCGGGAATCGCGGCGGCCTCTTCCCACCAGCCTGGGCTTACATCGGGGAGGTCAATCCCGGGGTTTTCCCAGCAGCAGGAAAAGCAGGGCTGGGAATGGGGAGAGCGGGGAGAGCGGGGAGAGCGGCCCAGTGTCCGTCTGTCCCTCCGCCCGCCCGTCCTCCTCGGTCCCCACCCCCTCCCACCGCCCCGAGGAGGCTCCCGGGGCCCCCACCGGGGGCGGGCACGGGGCGGAGCCGGCCCGGGGGACCGGGGAGGTCCCGGCCCGGAGGCAGGACCGGAGGCAGGACCGGCCCATCCCGGCGGGCAGCGGCGCGGGAACGCAGGCGGACACCGGGGAACGGAGGCGCTCCCGGGCCGGTGCCGCTTCCCGGTGCCAGTTCCCGGTTCCCATTCCACGTCCGAGCTCCCGCAGCGGCAGCACCGAGGAGTCGGGGAGCGTACGCACCTTCGGCACCCCCGCGGTGCCCGGTTCCCCCCGGTTCTCCCCGGTTCTCCCCGGCTCCCGGTGCCGGTCCCGCCATGCCCTCCGCGTACCCGCGGCGAGCCCTGACGGTGCTGCTGCTCTTCGGCACCTTGTCCGCTGCCATGGCCCTGCTCTCCTCCAGCCTCATCTTCCAGCTGCCGTCGGGCCGCGCCAGTCCCGCCGGAGGTGCCGGTCCCGGTGGCGGCCGCGGGGCGCTCCCGGAGCCGGTGGCCGCCGCTGTGCTGCCGGTGTCGGCCGTGCTGGCCGCGCTCTGCCTGGTGCTCAACGTGAGCTGCCTCCTGCTCTGCCTCCTCCACGGCTACTTCAGCACCGAGCTCTGCCGGGGGCAGCCCGGGCCCGACCGGTGAGAGCCGCGGGGCGACCGGGGCAACCGGGGCTGGAGGGGCCGGGGGGG
>NW_024581078.1:1613180-1617136 GCF_017639235.1 Corvus kubaryi
GGGGGGGAAAGGGATGAGGAACAGGATCCGTCAGCACTGGAGAGGAGGTTCTGAAGCCTCACCTGAGATATTGGATGAGGATTTAAATATTCCCAGTAAGGATTTTACTCCGGAGAGGGAACTGGGAATGCAGGGGCGGTGTCAGCCCGTGGGAAGGGAAGGTGGCTGCAGGCAATGTCACCTCGCTGTCCCCACCCCTGCTGTCCCCACCCCTGCTGTCCCCAGGGCGCCGATCCCCACGCGCTGGCCAAGGAGCGGGAGAGCGCCCTGGCCCTGGCCAGCATGGGCGGCTACACCGACATCGTCACCATGCTGCTGGACAGGGATGTGGACATCAACACCTACGACTGGGTGAGTGCCACCAGCACGGCCAGGGGACACCGGGGACACCGGGAGAAACCTCCCCAGTGCCACCAGCACGGCCAGGGGACACCGGGAGAAACCTCCCCAGTGCCACCAGCACAGCCAGGGGACACCGGGGACACCGGGAGAAACCTCCCCAGTGCCACCAGCATGGCCAGGGGACACCGGGAGAAACCTCCCCAGTGCCACCAGCATGGCCAGGGGACACCGGGAGAAACCTCCCCAGTGCCACCAGCACAGCCAGGGGACACCAGGGACACCGGGAGAAACCTCCCCAGTGCCACCAGCACGGCCAGGGGACATCAGCCCAGACTTGGGAGAGGCTGGAAGGAGGTCCCAGTGGGACCCAGTCTAGGACTGGGAGAGACTGGAAGGGGATCCCAGTGAGTCCCGGCCTGGAACTGGGCGAGGGTGGAAGGGGAATCCCAGTGAGTCCCAGACTGGAGCTGGCAGGGGGTGAGAAGGGCTCCCAGTGAGTCCCAGACCGGAGCTGGCAGGGGGTGAAAAGGGCTCCCAGTGAGTCCCAGACTGGAGCTGGCAGGGGGTGAAAAGGGCTCCCAGTGAGTCCCAGACTGGAGCTGGCAGAAGGTGAAAAGGGCTCCCAGTGAGTCCCAGAAGGGCTGGGAAGGGGATCCCATTGAGATCCACACTGGAGCTGGGAGAGAGGCTGGAAGGGGGATCCCAGCCCGGAACTGGGATGCTGCAAGGGGGATCCCAGCGGGTCAGGAACCTCCCGAGGGAGAACAGGGAGAGGCAGGAGCTGTGTGAGCTCGGGAATGACTTTTCCCTCCCCTTCCCCACCCCACAGAACGGGGGCACCCCCCTGCTCTACGCCGTGCGCGGGAACCACGTCAAGTGCGTGGAGACCCTCCTGGGTAAGGCAACGCCTGCTCCTGCTGCTTCCAGCTCCTGGAATCGCTGCTTCCCTGCCTTGGGAAGAGAGCCTGGCTGCCTCGGAGCAGCTTTTGGGGTGGCTTTTCCCTGGGCAGCCCCTCTCCCTTTCCTGACCCGCAGCTCGTGGCGCTGACCTGACGGAGGAGGCGGATTCGGGATACACCCCCATGGACCTGGCGGTGGCCTTGGGACACAAGAAAGGCAAGTGTCCCCTTCCTGGGGAGCTTCCAGGGAATTCCCAGCTCCCAGCCCTGCTCGGGGCTTCCTTGGACCTCCCAACACCACAGCTGTGCCAGGCAGAGGCTTCAGTCCAGGGAAATCCCGGGCTCTGCTTCCCAACTGGAGCTGCGATAAGGCTGGGATGGGGGAGGTGGGGACAGGCTTCTGGAAAACAGGGATTTTCCCTCCGAAAATGGGGATATTCCCTCAGAAAACAGAGGCTTTCCCTCAGAAAATGGAATTTTCCCTTGGAGAACAGGGGCTTTCCCTCCGAAAACCCTCCGAAAACAGATTTTCCCTCAGAAAACAGTGACCAGATCCTTCCCAGAGCAGCTTCCCTGGATTCCCCTCCCCTCCCTCCCTCAGTCCAACAGGTGATCGAGAACCACATCCTGAAGCTGTTCCAGAACAAGAAGAAGAAGAAGTGAGGCGGCTCCAGCTCTTCCCAGGATCACCACGGCCTCATCCCAGCCTGGAGCAGGCCCTGGCACGATGCTCCAGGCACGGAGGAATCCGGGAATTTCTGCCCTCCATGGATCCAGGCCTCTCCCGGAGCTGGCACGGCCGCAGTGCCTCAAATCCAGGGACACTCATTCCTCAGGGCAGCAGCGCTCCAGCCCCGCCCGGGCTCGGCTGCTCCGTGTTTTCCATTGGAAGGAAACTCTAATTGGAATTAAACTCGGAAGCAGCCCCATCTGCTGTCTCAGCCCATCCCAGCTCCCATCCCAATCCCAGTTTTTGGGCAGAATTCCCCCTCAGCATCCTGGAATTGCTCCATTCGGAAAGGGAAGCTCCCATAAAGCTGCCAAGCCTTCCCTGCACGCAGCCAGGAGGAAAAATCCCGGCAGCTGGGAATGTGTCACTGCTCAGGGGTGGCCACCAAGGTGACAGCACAAGGAGGGGACGCTTCTCCTCTGCCCTGAAGCCAAACCCCCGGAGGGCTCATTCCCAGAGAGCCAATTCCAAAGGAGCAGCCGGGAAAGAGCAGGAATATCTTTAATTGATCCCATTGCACCCCTGTGTCCCACCACAGCCTCCTGTGTCCTTCACCAGCGTCACCCCAGGGGACAGGGATCCCTCTCAGGGGGGTCTGCAGAGCCCCCAAAGTGGGCACAGCCCCCCAGTGTCCCCCCCTAGAGCCTCTCCCCCAGCACCCCCAGGTGATAAACCACGATCCTCCCGAAGAAATCCGTGCTGCTCCCAAAGGTGATCCTCAGCTTATCCAGCACTGTCTCCTCCACCTGGAATCTGTGCCGCTCCCAGTGAAGGAAGAACGCAGGGATGGATTGGGATGCCAGACCCGCCCTGAGGGGGTGAGGGGTGGGGGGGTCACACCCCCAGCTCTGCTGAGCAGCTCCCACAGCAGCAAAATTCCAAAATAAAAAAATCCCCGAATTCCAGCCCTCCATCATCATCATCATCCTGGGAAAGGATATTTGCAGGGCATGGCTGTCCTGGGGGTACAGCTCGGATATTTTCACCAGTTCCTCACCAGTCCTGCAGCCTGGGGAGGGCGAGGGCGAGCCTCAGGTGCTGCAGGAGCCTCCAAAAATCTTCCCTGGCTCCCAGCAGCAGCCAGAGCATCCCAGCTCCTCTTTATTCCCCTCCAAGGGCTGTCCCAAAATCTTCCCTGGCTCCCAGCAGCACCCAGAGCACCCCAGCTCCTCTTTATTCCCTTCCAGGGGCTGTCCCTAAATTTTCCCTGGCTCCCAGAGCATCCCAGCTCCTCTTTATTCCCCTCCAAGGGCTGTCCCAAAATCTTCCCCGATTCCCAGCAGCACCCAGAGCATCCCAGCTCCTCTTTATTCCCCCACGGAGCTGCTCCAGGTGTTCCCAAAGCCCTCCTAGGCTTTGGGAATTGCTGATGAACCCCTCTGAGCCTCCCTCTCACAGCTACAGGGTGCAGGTGTGGGTAAACTGAGGCAGGGCCCCTCTAATCCCAGCAATCCTCACCTTCCAGCGTGCACAGCCGGCTGGAAAATCCCCCCTGGAACTGGATGTGGAGCTGCGAGACCTTGACGGGCTGGGGGAAATCCAGGGTGACCCACTGGGACGTGCCCTGGGTGGGGACAGCAGTGTCACAGGGGGCACGGAGTGGGGAAGGGGGGGCTCGCAGCTCCCGTGTCCCCGCACCTGGTCCGAGTTCCAGCAGGTCTCCTCGCTGCCATCGAACAGGTGCTGCTTCCCAAACTGCTTCACGTCCCGGTTCAGCACGGAGCTCACCCTGCGGGGGACACGTGCCACCAGCCCCGGGGGGACATCAGAGCCTGGCAGGGCCAGGGGACAGCGGGGCACGGGCGCCAGGAGGGGCCGGGACTCACCGCGTGGCCGTGCGGGCACAGACCAGGGGCTCCGCGGGCATCGCTGCCTGCGGAGAGAGCGCTCAGGGAGGGGCACGGACGGGGACACGCGAAACAGCGCTGGGGACACGCGAAACAGCGCTGGGGACACCTGGGCAGGAACGGGGACACCTGGACAGC
>NW_024581078.1:1617146-1623769 GCF_017639235.1 Corvus kubaryi
AAACAGCGCTGGGGACACCTGGGCAGGAACGGGGACACCTGGACAGCTCTGGGGACACCTGAAACAGCCCCGGGGACACCTGGGCAGGAATGGAGACCCTTGGATCGTACTGGGGACCCCCCGAGCAGCACCGGGGACCCCCGGCCAGCAATGGGGTTCCCCGAGAAGCACTGGGGACACCCCTGGGGACACCCGGACAGCACCGGCGACCTCCGGCAGCACCGGCTCCCCCCGGGGGCTGCTCCCCGGTCCCCTCCCCGTCCCACCGCGATCCCGCCAGGCCGCCCCGCACTCACCGCCCGCCGCAGGAAGAGGCGGAGCTCTCGCCCCGCTCCCGGTGTCCGGTACCGCCCCCGGCTCCGCGGGGACGCCGGCACGGGAGCTCCGTGTCCCCCCCGCGCCACCCGGGACCCCTCCGTGCCCCCCACCCCCGGCCCAGCCCCGCCGCCCCCCTCCCACCGTGTTCGCCGCCCTGCAAACGCCTCGCCCCCGCTCCCGGTCCCGGTCCCCGGTCCCCGTTCCCGGTCCCCGCTCCCGGTCCCCGCGTGTCCTTGGGAAGGGGGGGATCCCCCCCTCTGCCGGTGCTGGGGGGACCCGCGCGGGGGGCGCGGGGGGCGTGGGGACCCTCCCGGAGCAGCTCTGCAGGCGGCACTGGCGGAGCGGGGCTGGGACCGGCGAGAGGGAGGAGGAGAGGGAGTGCGGGGTGGGAGGGATTCCTGAATCCCTGAATTCCTGCATCCCTGAATCCCCGCACATCCCTGAATCCCCGAATCTCTGCATCCCTGAATCTCTGAAACCCTGCACATCCCTGAATTCCTGAATCTCGGCACCCCTGAAACCCTGCACATCCCTGAAACCCTGAAACCTTGGCTATCCCAGAATCCCTGAAACCCTGAATTCCCGCATCCCTGAATCACTGAAATCCTGCACATCTCTGCATCCCTGAATCCCTGCATATTCCTGCAGCCCTGAATCCCAGAAACCCTGCATGTCCCTGCATCCCTGAATTCCTGAATCTCTGCATCCCTGGAACCCTGCATATCCCTGAATCCCTGAAACCCTGCATATTCCTGCATTCCTGAATCCCTGAATCCCCGCATCCCTGAATCCCAGAAACCCTGCATATCCCTGCATCCCTAAAATCCTGTATATACCTGCATCCCTGCACATCCCTGCAGCCCTGCATATCCCTGAATCCTTGCATATCCCTGAATCTCCCTGAATCCCTGCTCATCCCTGCATCCCTGATTTCCTGCAAATCCCTACACATCCCTGCAAATCCCTGCAAATCCCTGCATCCCTGAATCCCTGCAGATCCCAGGATCCTTACACGGCCCAGCAATGCTGCTCATCTCTGCATCCCTGCACCTCCCTGCATCCCTGCTCATCCCTGCATCCCTGCTCATCCCTGCACCTCCCTGCACCTCCCTGCACCTCCCTGCACCTCCCTGCACCTCCCTGCTCATCCCTGCGTCCTTTATCATCCCTACATCCCCACTCATCCCTGCTCATCCCAGCACCCCTCCCCACCCCAGCATCCCTGCTCATCCCAGCCCCCGGCTCCGCAGCCCCGCAGAGCTCCCGGTGCCGGGTGAGTCACGGCGGCCGCGCCGAGGCCGCCTCAGCTCAGTCACCGGCAAAAATAAACCCGGCGAGAGCTGCGAAGCCGCCGCCCCCTCCCCGTCCCCATCCCCGTCCCCGTCCCCGCCCCGGGGCTCGGCCCCGGCTGGGGACACACATGTCACACATGTCACACGCGTGTGAGCACACACCCGCGGGGACACGCGACACACGCGTGACCGGCTCTGCCTTCCTCCTCCTTCTCCTCCTCCTTCTCTCCCTCCCTCCTCTCCTTCCCCCGTCGAGTTTCGCCTGAGAAATTGGGTCAAAAACCGCAGGAGCCTCATTTGCCCCTGGGCTAATTGCTCGTCTGGGGACAGAGCTGCCACTTCTGCCACCGCCGTGCGCGTCACCTCCCGCACGCGCCTGCGGGCACGGTCCCCGCTCATCATCCCAGTGCCCCCCGACCCCTGCAGCCCTGGAGAACCGGGAGGATCCCAGTGCCCCCCGACCCCTGCAGCCCTGGAGAACCGGGAGGATCCCAGTGCCCCCCGACCCCTGCAGCCCTGGAGAACCGGGAGGATCCCAGTGCCCCCCGATCCTTGCAAGCCCGGGGAACCGGGAGGATCCCAGTGCCCCCCGATCCCTGCAGCCCTGGAGAACCGGGAGGATCCCAGTGCCCCCCGATCCCTGCAAGCCCGGGGAACCGGGAGGATCCCAGTGACCCTTGACCCTGCAGGCCCGGGGAACAGGAAAGCAGCGCCTCAGCCCCGGAACCTTCGGCCTCGGTACCTTCCTCGCTGTCGAGGAACGCGGCGCTGCCGCCGCCGGGGCCGGGCCGTGCCAGGAGCGGCTCTGGCGGCGGCTCCCGGCTGCCGTCCAGCCCGGCGCTCCGCCGCGCCCCGGGGAGGCCTTTCCATCGGATCCAGGAGCTGATGGCGAGGCTGGTGCCAAAGCCAGCGCGGGCACGGCTCCAGACCCCCCGCTCGCACCGGGGCCCGCGATGCAGGAAGCGGGCGCCCGGTGCCTTTTGTGCGGCGGGTGGCGGCGTATGGGCTCCGCCGAGCATCCCCGGCCGGCGCTTCCAAAGAAAGAGCGGGTGTTGTGCCCTTCACCATTAATTACTTGTGCCGATTGATTTCCACTTCCGCGTAAAGCCCCGGGGATCGCCGGGGGCTGCGGAATTCAGCGCGCAGCGGCACAGGGCTCTGCCTGTTCTCCGTGCCTTTATTATTTATCAAAATCCCCCCGAGCGCGCGGGACGGGGGTGCCGCGGGGCTTCGGGAAGGGTTTGGCCCAGCCAGATGTGGTTTGTAATTCACGCTAAGTGAGGATGTGGTGGCATCTCGGCGCTGGGAAGGAGCAGGGCAGGGTGGCCGTGGGTAAATAGGGATGGGTAAATGATATAATTGTCATTAATTTATTATAACGCTGCTTTTAAGCCACAAGCCGGCCTGTAGTCCCCAGGGCTGAGAGCACCGGGCTTTGCCGCGGTGTCCCCAACAGTGTCCCCACACCGTGAGTGCCTGACACGTGTCACAGCGGTGTGAGCAGGTGTGAGGGGGCCATGCGCCGTTAATGAGCTTGGCTTTGCGGACGGGAGATGCTGCTCAGTGTCCCCGCACGGGACAATTAGCACCCTGGCTAATGAGCCAGCGCGGCATCCTGCCAGCCTCGCTGCTGATTATTGCCGGAGTCAGAGCGGGGCTGGCCGCGCCCGGTGTCCCCGGTGTCGCCTGCTCCCCCAAAATCACCCACAGGGGTGAGCTGGTGGCATCGCCACCGCGGGCATCGCCAAGGAGGCACCCGTGTCCCCTCCTGTGTCCCCTCCCGTGTCCCCTCCTGTGTCCCCGCCCGTGTCCCGTGTCCCAGGTGCGGGGTGGCCGCTGCCCGAGGGCGAAGGAGCGGGTCCGGCTGCCGGGAGGGGGAAGGGAAGGAGGCAGTTGCCATGGAAACCGCAAATAAAATCAATGCACGCTGCCGGTGGGTTCGGAGGGAAGTTGGGCCTGGCCAGGGCAGCATCGCCCATCCCTGGGGGGCACCGCAGCCCCCGGGCCGGCCCCGTCTGTGCCCTCCCTGCCGTGCCCAGCTCTCGGCGGGATGAGGGCGCAGGGGCAGCACCGAAGTGGTGCCATCGTTCTGCGCCCCCCCCCCCCCCCCGTCCCCTCCCCATCCCTGGCTGAGCTGTCCTGCCCAACTCCAGCTCGGCAGCTCCGCCAGGACAGGCAGAGCCGCCGGTTCTCCGCAGCCACGGATCCTCCTGTCCGTCCGTCCTCCCGTCCGTCCGTCCGTCCGCCTGTCCCCGTGCCAGTGCCCCGAGCGCTGGCCCCAGCTGCGGTGGCAGAGGCCTCGCTAATGAGCTGCAGTCCTGATGAATGTGGCAGCTCTCCTGGAACGGGCTTCATTCGCCGCCGGCGGACCTGAGCGGAATAACAAGCGGCTCCGTGGGGCGCGGGACGGGGTCCCCCCGAGCACCCCGCGGCCGTGCGGGGACACCGGGCCGCGTTCCCGGGGAGCTGCGGGACCCCTCGCTGCCCACGGAGGCTCCGGGGCACCCCGGTGCCCCTCAGCACCCCGGTCACGGTGCCACCACCCCAAACTGGAGCAGCTCGGGAGGCTCCCGGCCCCGCCACCCGCCCAAATTGGCTCTGTCCTGTGGGGGACGGGGGTGGCCACCACAGAACCAAGCCCAGCGCTGTCCCCACGCCGCGGGCTGGCCATGTCACCCCTCTATTGTCACGGCAGCAAGACCTGGCTGAGACCTACCAAACTCATGTCACCAGGCTCCTGGCCCCTCCGCTGTCCCCTGGGGTGGTTGGGGACAAACCAGGGCGGTGCTGGAGCAGCGGGGACCCCCCCAGCCCCAGGCCGGAGCCGCAGTGGTGTCCCCGCGGGCGGTGCCGCGTCCCTGCCCCTCGCAGCGGGAGCCCCTCGGCGTTGTCACCGCACCCCAACCGCCCGCGGCCGCTCGCCGTGTCCCTGTCACAACAAAGGAAAACATCTCTGGATGGAAACTGCAGGAGGGTCGTCACGGCAACACTGCTGCAGGATTTCACCAGAATCCCGGCGTTCGGGCTCAAAAAGACGCGCAGTCCCCGCTCCCCCGCGCGGAGGCCGCCGCGGATCCTGCCGGGGCTGGGGCCCGGCGAGTGGGACCGAGGGATGGAGTCACCCCAACCGCGCTGGCCCGGGGCCACCCGGTGGGGCCGCGGCCGTGGGGACACGGTGACAGCAGGTTCTGCCTCGCGGGAGCAGCTCGGGGCTCCCCAGGCGATGCCGCTGGATGTGGGGCTGGGGGTGTGGCGGGGACCCCACCCGGGGCGAGGATGGGGACATTGGGACACGGCTCCGGGCCAGCGCTGGCGCTGCCACCCGAGTGAGGCTCGGCCTTGGCAGGATGTTGGGCTCAGAGGGCGATGAGACCCAATGAAGTCACCTCCCAGCTGGAGGGAGGGCACTGGGACGCCAAACTGGTGCCAGTGGAGGAGCTGGTTCCCAGCGCGTCCCTGGGCACGGAGCAGCTGCCGGAGAGGGGGGAGAGGTGTCCGTGGCACCCCGGTCCCCGAGCCGCGCTGGCGGGTGGCTGCTGTGACATTCACCGCCACTTGAGAGCTCCGCTCAGTCGCTGCCAGCACCCTCCGTGCCACACAAAAGGCCGGGGACACATCCACGCCGGGGCTCGGTGTCCCCTGGGAGGTGGCCCGGGGTCCCGCCTTTGAGTCCCCGGGGCTCCTTCGAGGGTCGGGGTCAGGCTGGGAGCAGCTGTGGTGGAGATTTTTGGGATGTGGGAGCTGGGAGCTGCTGGGGACACCCGACATTCCCACTGGGAAGCAGGCATGAACCCTTCTGATCCCTGATCCATGCACGCTGCGGGATTTCCGGGTGAAATTTGGGGAGATGAAGAGCAGGAGGAAGGATTTGGGCAGCGGGGGGAGGACCCAGCTGTGGTGGGGGGCAGCGGGGACATCCAGAGGGTGCCCAGGTGAGGATTTTGAGGTCGGCCCCATCCCATGGACCACTCCTGGACCATCCTCTCCGAGCAGGAGCAGCACCCTCCTTCCAAAAACCCCCAGAAACCACCCCGGGCCAGCAGGACGGGAGATCTGTAGGGGCGGCTGGATCCGCCGAGAGCGGGAAGAAGCCGGGATATCAAATCCCCTGGGACCCTGTCCCTAAAGGCAAACCCCACGGGGACAGTGACCCCTGTCCCTGTCCCCCACGCTTGGGCACCTCCATGGGGCCGGGCCCGCCAGCTGCAGCCACATAAAGAAGGGGAACAGAGGAGCTCTGTGCGCCGGCAACGCCGGGATTGTGCCGGAGCAGGGGGGGCTCACAAAAGGCAGGAAACGCCACGAAAAGTCTGGCACAATGGAGTCGGAAATGAGAACTTTGCTCTCGGGTTTCCACGGATCCATCCTATGGGCGAAATAGGGAGGGGGGATCTCTCCTTTTGGTGCCAAGCCGTGGGAGACAGGCTGGCATTCTTCAGTCACCGGCGGGAAGGTGACACCCCCCCTCCCCCCAAAAAAAACCGTCCCCCGATAGCTCAGTGATGGTTTTCTTCCCCCGTTTTGGGGGTCGTTCCTGGTAGCGCGGCTCTTTGGAGAGTCTTACCCGGTTTTGGGGGGTTGTTGGGGCTTTTTGAAATCTTTATCCATCCACAGCATCCTCCACCCCCCCCCCTGCACCCCATTCCGGCCCCTTATAGGGTGTGGAGGGGCTGGAGGGTGCTGCTGGCTGCGCCCTGTATGGCTTAGAGAGAATTTTGGGGTGTGGAGGGGCTGGGAGACGCTCCCCTCGTTGGAAACACCCCCAGAAAAATCCTGCTGGGTCCCCCCCCCCTCTTCCTGCCTCCATTACCCCCCCACATCCTCGTAGGGACCCCACCCCCATAACAGCCCCCCCTATTCCAGGGACCCCCCCAATCTCTCCCGGAGCCCTCTTAGAGACCCCCCCTCATTACAGAGACCCCCCCCCCCAGCCCCTTCCACACCGAGTGGGGTTCAAGAGGCGGCCCCGCTGGATGAGGAGGGGGCGGCCCCGGTTTTGGGGGGTGGGGGGGG
>NW_024581078.1:1628769-1639106 GCF_017639235.1 Corvus kubaryi
GGGGGGGGGGGGCCGCGCCCGCCGCCAGCCGCGATTGGCCCGGCCCGGCCCGGCTCGGCCCCCTCCGGGGGGGGGCCCGGCCCGCCCCCCCCCTCTCCGAGCCCCGCTTTTAAGCCCCCGGTGCCGGCGGGGGTGCTCGGCTCTACCGGCGGCGATGAGTCCCGGCGCGCCCTGAGCACGGACCAGGTACGTGTGGTACCGGCACCGGCACCGCCCCCACTGCGGGGACGGCCGTGGGGATGGGGACACCGGCACCGGCACCGCTACGGCAGGAGCGGGACGGATCCGCGCTGGGGGCTCGGTGGGTGCGGGGCCCGGTGGCGGGGATGGGGACGGTGACACCGACACCGGTACCGGCAGCGGCAGCGCTACGGCGGGAGAGGGCTGGATCCGGGCTGGGGACGCGGCGGGGCTGCGGGGGCTGCAGGAATGCGGGGCCGGGTGGCGGGGATGGGGACGGTGACACCGGCACCGGCACTGCTGCGGGGACGGCGGTGGGGGCGGTGACACCGGCGGCGACACCGGCGCCACCACGGCAGGAGCGGGATGGAGCCAGGCTGGGGAATGCGGGGGTGGGGGGGCCGCGGGTCCCGGCGGCGGTGGCGGGGATGGGGATGGGGACACCGGCACGGCTGTGGCAGGAGCAGGACGGATCCGGGCTGGGGACGCAGCGGGGATGAGGGGGACGCTCGGTGTGGGAGAGGGACACTGTGGGTACCGGGGGGGACAGCGGTGAGGGATGGTGGCCCTGGCGTGGGGGAGACGCTGGGGACACGGAGGGGACAGTGAGCTGTCACGGCTGGCGGTGCTGGCATCGGGGACCATGGGGCTGGAGGGGACACTGCGGGGATCAGGGGCACTGGGACAGCTGGACAATGGGGGCGTGGCCACTGGCTTTGTGGGGACGCGAGGACAGGGGGACACCGTGAGGACCGGGCTCTCAGGGGCTGGGGACACTGAGAGGGGCTGGGCAACACTGGGGACAGTGGGGCAGGCAGGGCCACCATGCCCTGAAGCACCCCAGGAGCTGGCAGCGAGACAGAGGGCAGGCAGAGGTGGCGAGGGGTGGCAGGACAGCTGTGGGTGCCACCGGTGCCACCCCCCCCCCCCCGTGGTGCCACAGCCGGGTGCGCCTGGGCCACCCGGTTCCTTGCTGGTGACACTGGTGGCTCCCTGGTGAGTCGGGAGCCGGGAATTTCCCTATCCCGAGGTGGCCCTGGCTGCCAGGGCGCTGGCAGAGTGCTGGGCACTCAGTGCCATGGCCAGGATGTCCCCAGCACGCGGACACGGTGTGGAGAAGACAGGATGGATGGATGGATGGAGGGATGGATGGACGGACGGACGGATGGATGGACGGACAGGCGGACGGATGGATGGATGGACGGACGGACGGACGGATGGATGGATGGATGGACGGATGGATGGATGGATGGATGGACGGACGGACGGACGGATGGATGGATGGACGGACGGATGGATGGATGGATGGACGGACGGATGGATGGATGGAGGGATGGACGGATGGATGTGGGTGGGGATAGCGCGAGGCGCTCGGCAACCCCAAAACCGGTGGGACAACGGTGCCAGCGGCCTGGATCCGTGCCAGGCCCTGCGGCCCGGGGGTCTCCTCCCGGGTTTGGGCACCGGGCGCGGTGCCGGGAGTCACTCCCAGCGTGTGGCCGAGCCGGCGGCAGGGCTGGCGATGGAGCCGAGGGCTCACAGCGATGCTGCGCCGGCTTCGGGGCTCCCGCGGCGCTTTGGGCTTTGCAGGGGAGAGGCAGAAAGCGGGGCAAAAAGAATCAATAAATCAAAAAAAAAAAAAATTCGATTAAAAAAAAAAAAAGAGGAGCAAATTCTAAAATAAAGGCTGCAGACTGTCTGCCTAATAAAAATCGCACCCGGCAAAGGGCCCATATTGGACGGGATCACAGCTTCCCGAGGTGCTAATTTATTCCGGCAGGCTGGGGGGAGCGGGGAGCATCACGTTGCCTGTGAGATGTGACGGCAGCGAGGTTTGCAGAATTCCTTTGTTGTGGGCAGAGAGGAGGGGACGCCGAGCCGGCCCCGCCGCCGGGCTCCTGCCGCGGCCGCGCAGCCCCGGGGGGGCCCCCGGAGGACACCCCCGGTCCCCGCGGGGGCGGCGGGGACACCGCGGCGCTGGGAGGGAGGTGGGTGCTGCGGGGGGGGGGGTCCGGGCTGCCCGCAGCAGGGGGCGCGGGGCGCCCCCCCACCCCCCGGGGTGGCTGCGGGGGGGGACACGCCGGGAGGGTGGGCACCGGGATGTCGCGTGGCGCGTTGGTGGCACCGCGGACCCGAGCGACCCGCGGGGACAGCAGAGGTCACGGGGACTGCGGGCTGCGTGGGGACAGCCGGTGGCACCCTCAGGGCTGGGGCGTCCCCAGGGTGGGGGCACCAATGTCCGGCTGCGTGCGGGCTGCCCGGGTGGGTGGGCAGTGCCCCCTTCTCTGCTGCCACCCATCCCGTGTCCCCAGCGCTGTCCCAAATGTCCCCTCTGCTCCGTGCGCACCCCGGGATCCGCAGCCGGCCCTGTCCCAGGCTCGGGGCAGGGCGGGGGCAGAGGTGACCCCCAAACTGGCCGGGTGGTCCCGGCGGCCTGTGTGGAATTAAGCTCTGTTTCAGCTCAAGCTAATCACCAGCCCCGGCTTTGCATATTCATGAGCAGGATGAATTATTCATGAGGTGACAGCTAGTGACAGATGTGAAAATGTTCGCCCGGCTTTGGGGGGGTTTGGGGGGGGCGTTTTGCACCGGCGTTATTTTAAATTTCTCTCGTCTGCCGTTCCCCCGGTTGCGCTGGGACGCCGAGGGGACAGGGACACGCTCCTTGTCCCCGAGGGGGCCGAGCCACGTGGCCTTGGGGACGTCACGGTGACACCGCCCTGACTGCGGAGAGAAACCCCCGCTGCGAAATTCGGGCCCCGGTGCCCGTGGTGGCCCGGCCACCTCCCTCACCTCGCCACCCCCGTGCCACCCCCCTCGCCTCGCTGCCACCACCGGGCACACACGTGGCCCAGCCCACGGCTGCTTTCCCTGGGAATCCCGGCTGGATCCTGCCCCGGCCATCCCGATCCATCCCTGGGCATCCGGGATGCATCCCGGCCCGATCCCGGTGGCACCGCAGGGTCGGGATGCGGCCGTGCCACCCCGGCGGGGTTGGAGCTGGATTGTGGATCCATGGATGGCGGGGAGGTGGGAACGATTCGCTGCCGATAATTAACGAGGCTGCGGGGGGACATTGCCCGCCCGTGGGGTCCTGGCGAGGGGACACCGCGTGTGGTGGCACCGGCCCCGGCAGGGCTGGCGCTTCCCGTGTCGCTTGTCCTGACCTTGGGAGAAACTTTTGGCTGGCTCAGCACCTTGCCCGGCTGGGCAGCCGGGGGTGCGGTGAGGGGCCGAGGGGATGGAACGGGGCGGGGACGGGAGCAGAGCCATGGGGAATGTGCCCCCTGTGCGTGCCAAGGGCAAGGGTGGCAGCCGGCTGGCCCCAGAGGACAGAGATGTGTCCTGTCGCTGGTGCGGGGGGACTTTGGGGACAGCTGAGCTTTCCCAGGTGCTGCCGGCCTGGCCCTTCCCACCTTTCCTGCTGCGAAAGCAAATCCTGCAGGAATGCTGATGTCAGGGAAGGCGACGGCTCAGCCGGAGCCGGGCAGCCCTGTGACCCCAAAACCTGAACCGCGAGCGCCCAGCAGCACCCACTGGGGGGGGGTCAGGGACCCCCATCCCATCCCATCCTATCCCATCCCATCCCATCCCATCCCATCCCATCCCATCCCATCCCATCCCATCCCTCATATCCCAGCTCTGCAGCCTCCTGGGAAGCGGCTGGAAACCCAAAGAGCAACTTTTGTGTTTAACATTTAAATAAATCCCGGCTGTTTGCTCAGCGAGGACCCGGCTCTGAGTAAATACTCCGAGGAGGATTTCTCCTCCTCGCCTTCACGCGGCTCTCCGCGGGCTCTCGCTGCCGCTGGCCCGGTGTGACACCGGGGATGGGACCCCTCGGTTCGGGACTGGTGGCCGCGAGTTGTCACTGGGTGCTCCGCTGGGAGCTCTGCGGGCCGGGGAGGAGGAGGATGGAGAAGGGGAAGATCCCAGGAAGGTGGCAGAGAGCGAGATCCCATTGCTGCTGTTCCCCCCCCCCAAATCTCCTTGTTTGCCTTTTGATGGGAAAAGTCACCTGGAAAATCCAGGGGAAAAGGAAATGTGTGGAAAGACCAAAAAATCTTTCAAAAACCGGGAAAACCCAGCAGGATGGTTTGAATCCCTGAGACGTGGGTGAGCACAGCCCGGGCCACCCTTGTTCCCTGGTGCTGGGTGTCCTGGGGGTCCCCATCCCGCACCCAGCAGGTCTCGGGTGGTGCCCGGACCAAGGACACGGCGCTGCTGCTTTGTCCTGGGAGAGCTCCTGAACACCCCAGAAAGCCAAAATTAACATTCCAACGCGAGGAGCTGGAACCTCCCGAGCCCGCCCGTGCCAAGGAATTTTTTTTTTCCCCTGGAGCTCAAAGACCGGGAAAAGTTTGGTGCTGCCGAGGCATTTCCTTCCCGGAGCATCTCCGAGCAGGGATGAACGAGCTGCTGTCGGTGCCGTGGAGCAGCCCCGGCGCTGCTTTGGGGTTTTCCAGCTCCAGGGAGATTAATCCGGGCAAAGGCACATCCCGCTGCCCATTCCTGACCCCGGGAATTTCCCTCCATGGCCAGGGCCAGGTCACACCTCCCTGTCCCCTCCCAGCAGAGCGCCCTGTGGAGCTGCCGCGGTGGGGAAGGGGCTGCCAAGGCTTTCTTCTTGAGAAGGAATCAGATAAAACCCGGTTTTGCATCCCCAAAAAGGCCCTTTGCCCGCGCGGAACACGGGGGGGTGTCTCCTTTTTTCTCGCTGTTTCGCTCTTTCTTTCTATTTTCGTCCCATAAAAGCACAGAAGGGACGGAACGAGGCATCAAGGGCTGGAAAATGGAGCAAAAGGGATGGGGGATGAGGCAGAGCCTCGGTTCGGGGCAGCGGGAGGGGCACGGGGGGCTCCTGGTGTCCCCCAAAGGCCGAGTGGTCCCCAAAGCCCTGTCTGGGACGGGGCAGGGATCGGGGAAACCC
The DNA here is from genome assembly GCF_017639235.1 of Corvus kubaryi. Classification (NCBI taxonomy): domain Eukaryota; kingdom Metazoa; phylum Chordata; class Aves; order Passeriformes; family Corvidae; genus Corvus; species Corvus kubaryi. The sequence goes on from NW_024581078.1 coordinate 1,633,880, forward strand.
AGGGAGCAGCAAATTCCAGGATGGATCTGTGAGTAGGGAGGAGCTGGGGTTTGGCTCAAGCTCGTTGGCCACGTGGTGGCACTTCGGGATTTGGGGTTTTGGGGGTGCTGGCTGCGTCCCTGCTGCCTCTGCTCGGCCAGTTTGGCACCCGACGGGTGAGCGATGGTTGTGGTGGGAGCTGGATGCTGGCGGTGGTGGGAATTTGGGGATGGTGGTGGGCACTGGGTGACAGCTGGGTGATGGTTGTGGTGGGAACTGGGTGATGGTTGTGCCAGGTTTTGGTTGTGGTGGGAGCTCAGAGATGGTGGTGGGCGCCAGGTGATGGTTGTGTCCGTTCTGGGTGATGGTGGCGGGCACTGGGTGGTGCCTGTGCCAGGCGATGGTTGTGTGGGAATCGGGCGATGGTTGTGGTGGGAGCTGGGTGATGGTGGCAGGCGCCAGGCCACGGTTATGCCCATGCCAGCTGTGTGACCTCCCCACCTTCCCGCTGATCCCGGCTCCCAGATGTTTTAGGAACCCTCTCAGCCGCCGCAGAGGAGCAGACGGACGGGAGGGAGCTCCGGGCGGCGGCGGAGCCGGGGCTTTGTGCCCCTGGGGGGCCGCGGGACCCCCGGGTGTGCCCACCCACCCCCAACACCGCGCCGGGTGCCGCGGGGATGTCACCGCGGGTGGCACCGGTGGCGGGCACACAGAGGGACATCCCAGCTGGATGCTGGTCTCTCATCCCGCCCCCGGGCCGGCAGAGAAATCCAGCTCTCCCTGGGCTAATGGGGCTAATCCCGCTCCTCCCGCGGTGATTTCTGGCCCGAGGGCATCGCGGGGTGGGCGAGCGGTGGCCTGGCAGCGCTGCTGTCGTTGCAGGTCAAGGATGGTCCATGTGATGGGGGATGCCGCCTGCTGGGTCCTGCTCGGGCTCTCCCTCCTCCCCATCGCCGTCCTGGGTAAGTGCTCGGCGGCCGGGGCTAATTAGAGGGCAAACAGCGATAAATAATGAACTCTGGGCCGGAATAAACCGTGACCGGGAATAACAACCCGGGCAGCGCTCGGGCTGCCCGCGGGATTAGTGAGGGAGAAGCCCCCCAGGCGACCGTGCCCCCTCCCTCTCTCCCTCCCTCCCTCCCCGCGTTGGGATCGCTGCAGGCGAGACCTTAAATCCTTAATCCCGCTGGCGGCCCCCTCCCCACGGCCCAGCTGAGCCCCCCGGGGATTTGCCGTGGCTCTGAGCCGTGTCCCCCCCGTCCCCCACGGCGGGGACACCGCAGCATCCGCCGCACCGGGGGCTTTGGGATCGGCCACCCCGGAGCCCTCCCCGTGGCCCCCAGGGAGCCGAGGGCTGGGGGTGCGGTGAGGGTGGCGGAGGAAGGTGCCAGGGAGGGATAAGTGGCTGTCCCCAGTCCCCAGCTGTCCCCTGATCCCACTGGAGGGTCCACGGGGGGTCAGAGACGCGGGGGATTTGCACAGGCTGGGACGGGATTAGTGCGGGACAAGGAGGAGGAGGATGAGGAGGAGGAGGAGGAGGATGAGGAGGAGGAGGAGGAGGAGGAGGAGGATGAGGAGGAGGAGGAGGAGGATGAGGAGGATGAGGAGGAGGAGGAGGAGGAGGAGGAGGAGATGGTCACGGTCCTGGCACGCTTGATCCCAGCACGGGGGTGGCTTTTCCGCTGGTGCCACAGGCGTCGGGTGGCGTCTTTGGCGAGGGATCTCCCTCGGCGGGCAGGGACAGGGCGAGCTGGTGTCCCCAGGGAGCCGTGTGGCACCCACGGGTGCAGAGCAGTGCCTACAGCCTGGGGACATCGGGGGGCTGGGCAGCATCCTGGGGGTGCCGTGGACCCCGTCCGAGCTGGGGGTTCAGCCCCAGAGGGGGGCAAGGTCTGTCTGCAGCCGCTGGATGGGGTGGCCGCGCTTTATCCCAGTTCATTATCCCGCTTCCTGCTCTTCCTGGGGCGCTCAGGGGTGCCCGGAGCGGAGCCCCCCACACCCTGCGATGCCCCCCAGCCCTCCCCGCTGTGCCCAAACTCCCCGTGGCAGCCGAGCCGCTCTCCCCGCAGGCTCCCAGGACGAGGGGAAGGTGATCCACATCACCAGGGTGCAGCACCAGGCGGTGCGGGTGGGGCTGGGGGAGCCCGTGACCCTGCCCTGCCTCTTCCTCCTGCACCCCTCCGCCTCCCTGGGGCCCAACGAGCCCCCGGAGCCGCCGCGCGTCAAATGGAGCAAGGTGCGCTCGGCCACCGGCCAGAGGGAGGACGTGCCCATCCTGGTGGCCAAGGACAACGCGGTGAAGGTGGTGAAAGCCTACGAGGGCCGAGTGTCGCTGCCCGGCTACGCCCGTGACCGCTCCAACGCCACGCTGCAGCTGCGGGCGGCCCGCGCCAGCGACGCGGGGCTCTATCGCTGCGAGGTGGTGGCCGGCATCGACGACGAGCAGGACCTGCTGCCGCTGGAGGTGACGGGTGAGCCGGGCACGGCGGGGGCACGGCGGGGGGCACGCTGGGGGGGTCGCGCAGCCCCTGTGGCCGAGGCAAGGTGGGCGAGTTGGGCACTCAGGGTGAGCTGCGCACCCCGTGTGAGCTGTGCGCTCCCTGCACCCCACAGCATCTCTGCACCCCACAGCATCTCTGCACCCCACAGCATCTCTGCACCCCACGCACCCGGTGCCCCCCATGTGCTCTGTGCCCCCCATGTACCCGACGGCGGCAGCTGTGCCCCCCGTGTGTCCCCCTGCACCCCATGACGGGGGTTCTGTTCCCCATCAGCCCTGCGGACTCTCTGTGAGCTGTGTGAGGCCTAAACCCCGCTCCAGCCCTGCACCCGTGCCAATCCTGCACCCCGTGCCAACCCTGCACCCCACGGACCCCGTGCCATCCCTGCATCCCACACCAATTCTGCCCCTCCTGCGCCCCATCCCAGCCCTGCCCCCGGTACCATCTCCCCGCTCCTGTGCCCTCCCAGGCGTTGTGTTCCACTACCGGCCCGCGGGCGAGCGCTACGCCCTGACCTTCCCCGCCGCCCGCCGCGCCTGCCGCGACAACTCGGCCGTCATCGCCTCCCCCCAGCACCTCCAGGCCGCCTTCGAGGACGGCTACGACAACTGCGACGCGGGCTGGCTGAGCGACCAGAGCGTGCGGTGAGTGCGCGGGACGGGCCACCCCGCGGGCACCCCCGGGCACCCCCTCCCCGCGGAGCCGAGCGCCCACCGTGCCCCTCCCGCAGGTACCCCATCACCCTGTCCCGGCCCGGCTGCTACGGAGACCGCAACAGCCTCCCCGGCGTGCGCAGCTACGGGCGGAGGGAGCCCGCCGAGCTCTACGACGTCTACTGCTACTCCCGGGAGCTGCGAGGCAAGGAGGGGGTGCCCAGGGCTGTGCCCGGCTGAGAGCAGCCTGGCACATGCCCGGGGATGGCCCTCTGTGGTCACGGTGTGGCTGGGTGCCCAGGGATGTCCCTCCCCGGCCGTGGCCATGGCTGGGTGCCCACGGTGTCCCTCCGTGGTCACGGCGTGGCTGGGTGCCCAGGGATGTCCCTCTGTAGCTATGGCATGGCCGGGAGCACAGATAAGTGCCCGGGGATGTCCGTCCGTGGCCGTGGCACGGCTGGGTGCCCAGGGAGGTCCCTCCATGGCCACATCTGCGCCCGGCTGCAGGGTGGGTGCCGGGGCCATGCCAGCGCTCCGTGCCATCCTTGGCACCGTCACCGAGCGTGGCCGCGGCGCTCAGGCCATGGCGACGGCCCAAAAAGCCCCGCTCCACTCCGAGCCACCAGGACCGTCACTTCCTGCCCCCGTGTCCCCAACACCTCCGCTCTCCCGCAGGGACCGTGTTCTACGCCACGGTGCCGGGACGCTTCAGCTGGCAGGAGGCCCGCAGGCACTGCCGGAGCCGGGGCGCCTCGCTGGCCACCACGGGCCAGCTGTACCTGGCGTGGCGAGAGGGACTGGACCAGTGTGACCCGGGCTGGCTGGCCGATGGCAGCGTCCGCTACCCCATCCGCCTGCCGCGCAGGAAGTGCGGGGGCGAGGCCTCGGGGGTGCGGACCCTTTACCAGTTCCCAAATCGCACCGGTTTCCCCTCCGCCGCCTCCAAATTCGACGCCTACTGCTACAAAGGTGAGCGGGACCCGCCGAGCTCCGCTCCCAGACCCCCCACCCGCTCCCGTCTTCCCTCGGGGATCAGTGGGCATGGCCGGGAAAATTGCTGCGGATGAATATTTAATTAGGGAATTAATGAGATAAACGAGGAGAGCGGCGCTGGGAGGGAGCCCAGCTCCGGCTGGGTGCGGGGAGGTGGATGCGGTGCCTGGTGCTGACACTCGAGGAGGGCTGCGAGACCCCTCGGGTGCCCTCGGTGCCACCGCTGATGCTCGTGGTGTCCCCGCAGCCGCGGGGCACAGGGACACGGAGGAGCCGGTGCTGCCGGTGCCCCCCACGCCCGACCCGCCGAGCAGCGACAACGTGCTAGTGGAGCACAGCGAGGACCTGGGCACTTCGGGGGACACCCGCGACATCCCCCGCGACCGCTACGACCTCCAGCCGCAGCCGGGGCCCGCGGGGCTGGGCGAGGATGAGGACGAGCAGCTGCGGCCGGCCAGCGGCAGCCCGGTGGCGCAGCGCGGTGACCTCCCGGGGGCTGCCCTGTCGCCGGCACCGGCGGCTCCAGGGCTGGGGACGGGCGCTGGGACATCCCTGCCGCCCACCGCGGCCCCCTCGCTGGCGTGGCCCCACGAGGAGGAGGCTCTCAACGTGGTGGATCAGGCTCCGGAGAGCTCCCGGCGGGATCCTCCGGCACAAGGAGAGCCCGAGGGACCCCCGGCCACCCTCCTGTCACATGCCCAAAGCGCAGCCCTGGAGCACAGCACCGGCTCGTCCTTGGCACCGGCGACCCCCAGCATGGCCCCGGAGACCCCCAGCACCCCCCCGGGCAGCTCCAGCGCCCCGAGGAAGAGCTACCCCGGGCTGAACGGGCGCTACTTCCAGCTCCAGCGGCACAGCCGGGACCCCGCGGTGGCAGCTGGGGACACCACGGTGGCCATTGGGGACCCCACGGTGGCGATTGGGGACCCCACGGTGGCAGCTGAGGACCCAGCGGGGATTGTCACCCAGGCCCCCGTGCTGGCGCTGGAGGTGAAAGGACCCGCAGCCAACGCCGTGGAGCTGTGGAGCCTCCCCCGAGCCGGCACCGAGAGCCCCCGGCGGGAGGGTCCCCACGCGTCCCCCAACGCGCTGGAGGAGGAG
>NW_024581078.1:1639206-1639888 GCF_017639235.1 Corvus kubaryi
CCCCGGTAAGTGACACCAGGCACGGCCGGGGGGTCCCGGCGCGGGCTGCGCCGCTCGGGGACCCCATGGCGGTGCCGTCTCTTGCAGAGCTCATGGCCCCGGCCACCGCCCCGGTGTCCCCCTCGCCGCAGGCGCCGGCCCCGAGGGATTCAGGGACCCCCGCAGGGACCCCGCCCGTGCCGTCCCCGTCCCCGTCCGTCCCCGCCACTTCCCGCGACTAAGGGGGACACCGGGACATCCCCGCGGGTGGGGCTCAGCCCGCCCCCAGCGCCCGCGGGGACTCCCCGCGGCCACCCGCGGATGCCACCGAGGACTTCTCCGGGGACCCTCCCTCCCAGGAGGGCAGTGGCTCGGTGCCCCCGCTGCCCCCGCTGCCCCCGGCCCCGTTGGTGGCCGAGGGTCCCGAGCCGGCCCCGCAGCCCCGCGGGGACGGCGGGGACGGCAGCGGGGCCCCGGGTGACGGCGCGCTGGAGAGGCAGAGGAAGGCGGTGACATTCCTGCAGCCAGAGGGTCCCTCCGAGGGACACGCTGCCACCGCCGGCTACACCGAGGGGGCTTCTCCCGGGCCCCTGGGGCGGTCCAGCGCCGCGGCTCCCCACGGGTCGGCCGAGCCTAGCCAGGAGCAGCCGGAGGGGTCCAGGGATACGGCCGAGCCTAGCCAGGAGCAGCCGGAGGGATCCAG
>NW_024581078.1:1639898-1648892 GCF_017639235.1 Corvus kubaryi
CGGCCGAGCCTAGCCAGGAGCAGCCGGAGGGATCCAGAGATACGGCCGAGCCTAGCCAGGAGCAGCCGGAGGGATCCAGGGATGTCGGGAATGGCGCAGCCGAGCCCAGCAGCGAAGCAGCCGCGTCCACGCCGGCCTGGGAGGTCCCCTCTCCGTCCCCTTCCCCCACGGCCACCGAGGTGGTGCTGTGGGCCAGCACCGAGCGGCCGGAGGAGGTGGCGGTGCTGGAGCCGGTGGCCGAGGAGGGGTCCACAGGCTTCACTCCCCCAGACCCACAGCCCACCCACCGCTCGGAGCCGGAGCTGGGGGCAGCCGAGCAGCTCCTCCTGTCCCCCCCGGGCCCCCGGCAGCCCCCCGCCACCCCCGGCGCCCCAGCTGTCCCCAGACACGAGGATGCTCCAACAGCCCCCGGCGAGGAGGACTCCTCCGGGGAGGCCAAGAGGGAAGAGTCCCCCACTGCCCTCGGGCCCTGGCCGTCCCCCAGTGCCCCCCACCCACGGGGGACGGAGCCCGCCGGGTCCCCGAGCGCGGGGCTGCTCTTTGAGCCCTCCGCGGAGCCAGAGCTGGGGGGTCCGGAGGGGTCCCCGCTGCTGGACGCCGACAGCGGCAGCGGGGAGGAGCCGGCGCTGGAGGAACGGGAGCTGCTGGCCTGGGTGGGCACCGGCAACGCCAGCGGGCACGGTGAGCTGCGGGCACCGGGGCTGGTGGGCACGGGGATGGGAGGTTTTGAGGCGGAGGTTTGGGCGGTGTCGCTCTTTTCATCCGAATTTCCTCGCTGGGAGCCGACGGGATGGGAGCGGGGATGGCGTGGGTGGCGCCGCGTCCCCCCAGCCGGGCTCAGGGCACCGCTGCCGCCCCGCAGCGCCTCCAGACCCGTGCCAGAACAACCCGTGCCTGCACGGCGGGACGAGCCGTGCCAACGGCACCGTGTGCGGCTGCAGCTGCGCCCCGGGCTTCACCGGCGAGAACTGCGAGATCGGTGAGTGCCCGGGCACGCTGCGGCCCTGGCACAGCGCGGGGGCGGCTCTGCGGCTCCGAGCGCTGCGCGGAGCCCCGTCCTCGGTCGCTGGCACCCGAGGGCTCGGGAGGGTGGCGGCGGAGATGTCGCCGTGCCCACAGCTCGCGGTGTCCCCGCAGATATCGACGACTGCCTGTCCAGCCCGTGCCAGAACGGCGGCACCTGCATCGACGAGATCAATTCCTTCGTGTGCCTCTGCCTGCCCAGCTACGGCGGCAGCCGCTGCGAGAAAGGTGGGGACAGCCCCCAGTGTCCCCCTCCCAGCCCGGCTTTGTCCCCGCGGGGACACGGCTCAGCCGCCGTGGCTTTGGGGAGCCTCAAGGGGACACAAACCCCGCACGGCGCCGCTCCCCGCGGGGCTGAGGGCCGGCCCCTTTCTCTGTGGCCACTGTCGCCGTCTCCCCGCAGACACGGAGGGCTGTGACCACAACTGGCACAAGTTCCAGGGGCACTGCTACCGCTACTTCGCCCGCCGGCGCTCCTGGGAGGACGCGGAGCGCGACTGCCGGCGCCGGGCCGGGCACCTCACCAGCATCCACTCGCAGGAGGAGCACGGCTTCATCAACGGTGGGCTGGGGGTCCCGAATCCCCCCTCCCCGGGTGCTCCTCGCCTCCTCCATGCGAGCCGCGGGTGCCTCTTCCCGCAGGCTTCGGCCACGAGAACACCTGGATCGGGCTCAACGACCGCATCGTGGAGCAGGACTTCCAGTGGACCGACAACACCGGCTTGGTGAGGGCCTGTGGGGGGTCGGGGGTGGGCTCAGGGTGCGGGCAGGGGGCGCGGGGGGTGTCAGCCTCTCTGGTGGCCCCGCAGCAATACGAGAACTGGCGGGAGAACCAACCCGACAACTTCTTCGCGGGCGGCGAGGACTGCGTGGTGCTCGTGTCCCACGAGATCGGCAAGTGGAACGACGTGCCCTGCAACTACAACCTGCCCTACATCTGCAAGAAAGGCACAGGTAGCGCCCGCCCGGCGTGCCCAGCCTGGCACGGCCTCATCCCGCAGCCCTCGGCATCCCTGTCCCCATCCCGCAGTCCCAGTGTCCCCATTCCGCAGCTCCTGGCATCCCTGTCCCCATCCCGCAGTCCCAGTGTCCCCACTCCACAGCTCCTGGCATCCCTGTCCCCATCCCGCAGTCCCAGTGTCCCCACTCCACAGCTCCTGGCATCCCTGTCCCCATCCCGCAGCCCCCAGGCCCCTCCTCGTCCCCAGCAAACCTTTCCCAGCCCTTCTCCCAGGCGAACTCCAGCAGCTCTCCCCTAAATCTCCATTTTTCCTCTCTCTTCCCCCCCCCCCATGATCAATCCCTCCATCCACACTTGGATTTGTTTAATTTGCTCCCATTAAAACCCATTAAATTCCCATTCCTTACCTCGGGAAGTTCCATTAACCTCCAGCTGCTCCTCCCCACCCCGCGCGCTAATGACGCCCCAATAAAGCCATTAATTAACCAGTTAAACCCTGGGGACACCTCGCTGCCACCCTGATGGACGAGCCTCTCCCAAAGCCACCACCACCACCACCCGCGTCCCCGGGGATGCAGGGGGAAGCTCATGGTGGCCCGGATTGGTGCCCCTTGTCCCCTCCCAGTAACTCCCAGTAACTCCCAGTACCTCCCAGTACCGGGGGGGGGTGACGGAGCTCTGCGTCCCCTCCCTCCCAGTGCTGTGCGGGCCCCCCCCGGAGGTGCCGAACGCTTTCCCGGTGGGAAAGAAGAAGGAGAAGTACAACATCCACTCCAGCGTGCGCTACCAGTGCCAGGAGGGCTTCACCCAGCGCCACGTGCCCACCATCAAGTGCCACAGCACCGGCAAGTGGGACCGGCCCAAAATCCTCTGCACAAAACGTTAGTGGGGGGACACGGAGGAGGGGGGAAGGGAAGCCGAGCCGGGGGTGTGGGGGCATCACGAACGGTGACCTGACCCCCCCCGCGTGCCCCGCCTTGCCCCCCGTTAGCCAGGCGGTCGCACCGAGCGCGGCGGCACCGGCGGCACCGGCACAGCCACCCCCACCACCAGCACCACCACCACAAACCCCGCAAGGAGCGGCGAAAACACCGCCAGCACCTCCGGCTGGACTGGATGGAGGAGGGCCACTACTTCTAGGGCCGGGCGGCGGCCACCGAGCACAAGGGGCCCCCGTGGGATGTGGTGACGTCCCCCCGCCCCTCTCCCACCCCCTCCCCGCCCCTCTTTTATAACCCCTTTTTGGCTTTAGCTCCTTAGGATGCCCGGCCCCGTAGGGAATAGGATCCGGAGGGGGCGGCTGCGTGTGCGTCCCCAGCCCTCCCTGCATGTCCCGCGCTCAGCCCCCCCGGCCCGGGCTGGAGCCCCCAGCCCCGCACAGGGACCCCCCCCCAGCTGGGCTCTGTCCCTGTCCCCAAATCGGGGCTAAATCAGGCAGCCCCCCCCATATCCCACCTCGGGCGGCTCTGGTTTTTTTAGAAGCCCCCCCATTTCCCTGCCCCAGCACCCCGGGGTGTCCCCGCGGCCGGCACGGGGTGGGGGTGGGGGGGGGACACGGTGCCTCCGGGGCCACTGTCCCGCTCCGCGCCTGGTTTGGGGGGTGTTTGGTTTGGTTTTGTCCCCTTTCCGTTCGTTTCGGGTCCCCGTTGGAGTTGGCGTGTGTGTGTGTGTACGGCGCTTTCTGATCTCTGCTGTTTGCGACGTGACTGCCGTGTCCCGACCCCCTCCCCGACCCCCCTCCCGACGCCCCCTCCCCATTTCTGACTCTGCCTTTCTGTACTGCTGGACATTTTAATAAATTTTTTTAACAGTTGAGCGAGCCCTGCGCTTTCCTGGGGACTGCGGGACGCGGCCCCTGCCCGGCGCCGCTGCCCGGCTGCCGCCTCTCACCGCACCCCATTAACTCCGAGCAAACCCAAACCCTCTGCCAGGGCTCCCCGTGCCAGCTCCGCCGCCTGCTCGCCGTGAATCACCGCCGAGGTGGCCGCCACGTGGGTCCCTGTCGCTGGCCAGCGTGGCCGCGGCGTCCCCCTCAAGATGGGGAGGTGCCGATGGATTTTTTTGGGGTGATTCCTGCCCTAACCGTGGCTGCGGGGGTTGCAGCTCCCACCCCTCCCTCTGTCACCCACCCCCCGATGTTCCCCTGCCCCCCTGTCACCCGCGGTCCCCGCTGTCCCCTCCCAGGGCTGTGACATCCCAGCAATATGCGTTTCCATCACTCATTAAAGGTGATTTATGGGCTGTGCTCAGCTGGGCCGGGCCTGGAGGACGCCCCGAGCCCCCTCCGAATCCCGGGGTCCCCACCCCTGTCCTGCCACCCGCCACGGTGGCCCCTGGTTGCTGCCAGCGCTGTGACACCCCGAGGTGGCTCTGCTGCTGCTGCTCCTTGGATCTAATCCCGATAAATCCAAGGGTTGGGATGCTCTGAGCGTGCCCAGATCGCGCTGCGAGTGGGGGCTGTCCCCCCAAGGACACAGCAGAGCCGCGCTCAGCTCTCCAAAGCGGCCGAAGCTTTTATTTCATCTACGTCCAGGGCTGCCAAAGCCTGCGGCCGGTGCCCGGCTGGGTGGGCACAGGGGCCGCTGCACTCCCTCGGCCCTTCCCTGCTCCGGCCCCGGCCAAGCCAAGCGCGCAGGAGCCGCCCCGGCCCCGGCGGGGGCTGGAGGGGCTGCGGGACCCCCCCGGCTGCCACGGCACGAAGCCAAACCCGGTGCCGCCAATCCTTGCCCAGGGCCAAGGGAGGATTTCGGGGGACCTGCGGCACCTCCCGGGGGCGGTCAGCGCTGTGTGACCGCGGGGACAGCGTGAGGATGAGGAGGGCGGGGGCTCTGCGGCCCTTTAGCACATGCAACAGGCGCGTCGAGAAGCGAGAGCTGCGAGGAGCGGGGAGCCAGCCCCGGATCGGGGCGCAGGCTCCTGGCCGGGCTCATCAAACCCTTCCCGTGCCGCTGCCTCAGTGTCCCCAAGCGTCCCCGGGGGCGACAGCCCGCGCTGCTCGCACCTCTCCAGCCCGAGGCAGGGGCTGCCCGCAGCTCCCCGCACAGCGCGGGGGGGATCCCCGGCCAAACCCGGGGGGTGCTGCCGATCGCTCCGACCCTCACACGCGCTTGGGGTGCCCCCCTGCCGCCGCGGGCGGGGCTTCTCCGGCCTTTTTGAAGCAGTACACGCCGAACAGCTTGTACTTCTTGTCGGGGAAGCCCAGGTTGCGCACGCCGGGCTCGCGGCCGCCGCAGCGGGCGCGGGGGTTCACGATGGGGTAGCGGATGCTGCCGTCCTCCAGCCAGCCGGCCTCGCAGCGGTCCAGCAGCTGGATCTTCCAGGCGGCGTACAGCTGCCCCACCTTGGCCACGGCCGCGCCGTTGTTCTTGCACGCCTGCACGGCCTCCGAGTAGCTCAGCTTGCGGAAGGTTTTGAGGAAATAAACTTTGCCTGAGAAGGGGGGTAAAGGGAGGGGGGTGTCGGTCTGGAGCAGCCTAGAGGCAGCGCGGCGGCGGCGCGGGGTGGGGTGAGGGGTACGAGTCCTGTGGAGACTCCCGACATATTTCTGGGGGGACTGGAGGTGAGGGGTACGAGTCCTGTGCGGACCCGAAAACATTTGGGGAGTTGGGGGTGAGTGATGGAAGCGCTGTGGAGTCCCCAAAACGTTTTGGGGGCTTGGAGAAGGTGAGTGGAACAAGCCCTGTGGAGCCTCCAAACAGATTTTGGGGGTGCTGGAGGAAGCAAGAGGTACCAGCCCTGTGGACCCCCAAAAAAATTTTGGGGAGGTTGGAAAACGTGAGTGGGACCAGCCCTGCGGACCCCTTGAAAATATTTTGGGGGTGCTGGAGGAAGCAAGAAGTACAAACCCTGTGCACCCTCAAAAACATTTTGGGGAGGTTGGAGCAGGTGAGGGGTACCAGCCCTGTGGACCCCCCGAAAATATCTTGGGGGGCTGGAGGGTGGCACAAGCGCTGTGGACCCCCTCCAACACATTTTGGGGGGGGGTTGAAGAAGACCCCACGATGCGCTGTAGCCCCCCCAAATTATTTTTGGGGTGGGGGGGGGATGGATGTGGCGAGTGCCACAAGCCCCGTGGACCCCCCAACCCATTTTGGGAGGGGCAGATTCCCGGGGCTGGGCAGCGGCGGTGCCACCCCCGGGCGATGCCCCCCGTTGTTTGTCCCGCCTGGCACCGTTCAATAAAGCCCGGCCGGGCCCCCCCGCGCCCCCCGGGAGGGATTTGTGGAGCCCCGGAGCTCTCCCGGCTCCCATCTGTCCTGTGCGGCCCCGGCCTCATCCATCACCGGCTGCTGCAATTCCCTCCAGCCCCTGGGTCCTGCTCGAGAAAGAAGTTTTGCTTAAAAAAAACCCAAAAAAACCAAACCCAAAAAACCGGTTTTTCCTTAAAGAAAAGAGGTTTTTGCTAAAAAACCAACAAAATAAAAAAAAAAAGGGGGGGGGGGCGGAAGGTTTTGGCTGAAAAAAAAGGAGGTTTGGATTTAAAAAGAAAGAGGGTTTGGGTGAAAAAGAAGAGATTTTGGATGTAAAAAAGTGGTTTTGGCTGAAAAAGAAGAGATTTTGAATTAAAAAAAGAGGGTTTGGCTAAAAAAATTAGAGATTTTTGCTAAAGCAAAAGGGGGTTTGGGCTAAATAAAAAAGAGGTTTTGGATAAAAAAGGAGGGTCTTTCGCTAAGAAGAAGAGGTTTTGGATTAAAAAAAGAGGTTTTGGCTAAAACAAAAGACGTTCTGGATAAAAAAGAAGAGATCTTGGCTAAAAAAGAAGAGGGTTTGGATGAAAAAAAGGAGGTTTTGGCTTAAAAAACCCAGGTTTTTTGACTAAAACTCGGCATTCCAGCCCCACAAGTGATGCCGACGGCTGCTGGGACCCACAACGCTGACCCCCTCCGGGGCTGGATTCCAGCTCCCTCCTCTCTCCCTCACCCCTGAGCACCCTCCCGGCTGGGCGCTGCCATCTCCGTGCCTCAGTTTCCCTCTGCCGCTCACCGTTGAGGTTGGAGGTGAAGCAGAAGGCGTCGTAGTGCTCGCTCTCCTTGTGCCGGTAGCCGTAATTCCGGACGCCCACGGGCGTGTCCTTGCGGCCGCACTCCTCGCGTGGCCGGGAGATGGGATACTGCACCGAGCCGTCCTCCAGCCAGCCGGCGTTGCACCAGTCCATCCCCTCCAGCCAGGCCTGGTGTAACTGGTCGTGGGACGCCAGGATCCCGTCCTGCTCCAGGCACGCCTGCTGCGCCTCGTGGAAATTCAGCGTGTAGCGCCCCAGGCGCGGGTGGTACGGGAAAATCACTCCTGGGGAAGGTGGAGAAGGTGCGGCGGGGTTGTTTTTGGTTTCTGGGGGGTTGTTGTGGTGCTGGATGAAACAGCGGGGTCAGTGCCAGGCTCGGGAGGCCGCGGGAAAATGGGGATTGGGAGGGTTGGGAGAGACGCCTGGAAAATCGCCCGCGTTGTCCCCCACTGCAAGGAGGTTTGGGAGATCCAGGGTTTGGGATTGCAGGGACCCCCGGACTCCGGGGGGGGTCTCCTCTGGGATTTGGGGTCATCGGTGGTGCCCGCGCAGGCTCCAGCCGAGCCCTGGCACTCCCTAACTGCGGCTCCCGAGCTCCCAAAGAGGAGCTTTCCCCTTTCCCAGTCCCAAAGCTTTGCCTCCCCGAGCCCCTAAAAAAGCGTTTTCCGCTTTCCCAACATCCCAGCACTGCCACATCCCGGTGTCCGGCTGCTTTACGAGCCCATGCCACCCCCAAACTGCGCTCCCCGAGCCCCTAAAAAAGCGTTTCCCCCTCTGCCACCCCCCAAACTGCGCTCCCCGAGCCCCTAAAAAAGCGTTTCCCCCTTTGCCACCCCCAAACTGCGCTCCCCGAACCCCTAAAAAAGCGTTTCCCCCTCTGCCACCTCCCAAACCCCTTAAAAAGCGTTTCCCCCTTTCCGAACACCCCGGCGCTGCCCCATCCCGGTGCCCGGGAGCTTTACGAGCCCGTGCCACCATCACTCTGCGCCTTTTACGAGCTGTCACCGTAAACCCGCAGCACCAATAAAACCCCAAAACAGCGGCCGTAAACCACGGGAAGAACACCGGGCCGGGAAGATCCCACACCGGGAAGCCCATCCCGGCCACCCCAAGCTACCTTCGAGGTCCAGCTTGACCACGCCGGTGTCGTCCTCGAGCTCGTTGGTCACCTCGCACTCGTAGCGCCCGTAGTCCTGCAGGGTGACGTTGCGGATGATGAGGGACGCGTCGCCCACCCCGTCCTCTTGTAGGGCCGTGCGACCCCGGTAGGGTCCGAACGCCCTCCGCGCCTTGCCCAGCGCCACGAACACGTCCACGAAGGCCATGGGCTCGGTCACTTTGGTCCACTTGAGGCGGATCTCGGCCGGGTCGTGCGCGGACACGTCGTAGTGGTAGCGGCAGGGCAGGATGATGGTGCCACCGCGGTGTGTCACCACCTTGCCCGGCGCTGTCTGCACCACCACGGCCCCGCTGTCACCCTCTGGAAAGGGACACGGGGCTCAGCGAGGTCGCTGTGCCCAGCGGGACCCGCGGCCGGCCCAGGGCTGGCGCAAGGAGGGGGTTCAAAGTAGGGGGAAAAGCAGGATGGGGGTGTGGGGCCACCTTTTGGGGGGAATTCCTCTCTTTTGGGGGCTTTGCAAACCCTAAGGAGAGTTCGGGATAATCCCAGGAGGGTTCCCACGCCCTGGACAGGACAGGGGGGACACAGGGGACGCGTCAGAGACCCGGATCGTGCTTTGATGCGCATTAAACCCAACAACCCAGAGGCTGCAGGAGGTGCTCCCAATCCCAATCCCATCCCCAATCCCAGCCCCAGGATGCCCACGGGATGCCGGCCCCACTCACCCATCACATGCACCACCTTCTTCCTGCCCCGGGCGTTGAGCAGCGCGTCGGAGGCGACAACGGCGGCGAGGAGCAGCAGCGCTGCCGGGCCGGCGGCCCAGGGGCTTTGGGGACGCATCTGGGGGGGGACAGCAGCGCCCTCAGCCCCCTCCAGCCCCCCCCC
>NW_024581078.1:1663892-1666374 GCF_017639235.1 Corvus kubaryi
AAATTAGGAAAAAATTAGGAAAAAATTAGGAAAAAATTAGGAAAAAAAGGACTTTTGGCAGCACAGAATACCCAGGGATGGCTGTGGTGGCCCATCAGCCTGGAATTCCCACCAGGAAGAGCAGGAATTCCCTGAATTCCAACGCTTCCATGCCCTGAGTGCCAGAATCCCCTGGAATAAAAGCGATTTTCCAAACCCCTCCATGCTCCCACAAATCCCCTCCTCAAATCCTGGGGGGCTCCAGGCTCTGGATTCCCAGGAAAAGCAGCCCAGGAGCGGGATCCAGGCGGGAATGGGGATCCAAGGGCGGCGCGGTGACCTCGGGCCCTGGAGCGGTGCCAGGGTTCTTACCGGGATTTCCCAATTTTCCCAAAATTCCTGGCTCCAGGTTCCCAGATTTTGTGTTTTCCCTGGATAAACCCCCTCCCTCCCCCTTTGGAAATGCTTTAATTAAAATCCAAAGCCTCGACTCTGTCATGAAAATAATTAACAAGGAATCACATCAAGTATCCAAAAGAAAAGGAACCAAATCCAGCTTTTTTTCCCCGAAAATCTTTGGAAAACAGAGCTCCAGGGCAGCCTCCCATCCTAAAAGAAATCTCCCTCTTCCCAAAAATTCCAAGGATTAAACCTAAGGAACAAACAAGTTTGATTTTATTTACAGACTCCATGAAGAAAATTTGTATTTCCAGAGGTTTTTTTTTTTAGGACAACAAAATCCAACTGGATTTTTCCAAAGCGTGGCTGGAATTTTGTTGGATTTTTCCCAAGCGTGGCCGGAATTTTGGGTCTTCGTCATCCCAAAGCACCGGAGGTGTTGGCAAAATCCTCAGGAAGGGAATAAATCCCCCCCCGGACCCCTCAATCCTGGAATTCCCAACTGATCCGTGCTGGATCCGCCCATCCAGAGGCAGTACTGGAGGCACTGGTTCCCCAAACTCCCCCAAATCCCTTGGATTTGGGATTCCAAGATAAAATAAAGGAATCAAATCCACCCCCCCCGGAGCAGCACGAGTTTGGTGTGTGGGCAGATCCCCAAAATCCCAAATTCCACGGAATTGGGAGTCCTTGGGATTATCCCTGGGGGATTTTTGGTGCTGCTCCAAACCCTCCCCACGTCCAAAAAAAAAACCACCTGGGGAGGTTTTTCCATGGGGAAAGCGGTGATTCCAAAACCAGCCGGATAATATCGGGAAAGAAGAGCTGGATAATGAAGTTTGGGATAACATTTCACGGGAAAACTCTTGGGAGAAGCCCTCCTCAGTAGTAAGGTCGCCGGGGGTTGTTCTGCAGGGAAAAAAAACCCAACGGGAAAATCCTCAGGATTGGCTGGGATTGGGCTGGAAGCGGCACAGCAGCACCATCCCGCTCCCATTCCCAGCATCCCGTTATCCCATTCCCACCATCCCATTCCTCACCAGCAGGTTGGGCTGGAAGTGATCCCATTCCCATTATCCCATGATCCCATTGCCGTTATCCCATTGCCGTTATCCCATTCCCGGTATCCCGGTATCCCGTACCAGTGGGTTGGGCTGGAAGCGGCACAGCAGCACCATCCCGCTCCCATTCCCAGCATCCCGTTATCCCATTCCCATGATCCCATTCCTCACCAGCAGGTTGGGCTGGAAGTGGTCCCATTCCTGTTATCCCATTCCCATTCCCATTATCCCATTATCCCGTACCAGCGGGTTGGGCTGGAAGCGGTACGCCAGCACTGATCCCACGATCCCATTCCCGTTACCCCATGATCCCATTCCTATTCCCGTTATCCCATTCCCATTATCCCGGTATCCTGTACCAGCGGGTACGCCAGCTCTGATCCCATTATCCCATGATCCCATTCCCATGATCCCATGATCCCGCTATCCCATTATCCCGGTATCCTGTACCAGCGGGTATGCCAGCTCTGATCCCATTCCTGGTATCCCATTCCCGTTATCCCATTCCCAGGATCCCATACCAGCGGGTTGGGCCAGAAGCGGTATGCCAGCTCTGAGCCCATGATCCCATTCCTGTTATCCCATGATCCCATTCCCATTCCCGTTATCCCATTCCCGGTATCCTAGTATCACATTATCCCATTATCCCGTTATCCCATTATTATCCCGTACCAGCGGGTTGGGCCGGAAGCGGTACGCCAGCTCTGATCCCATTCCCGGTATCCCATTATCCCATTATCCCGGTATCCCATACCAGTGGGTTGGGCCGGAAGCGGTACGCCAGCACTGAGCCCATGATCCCATTCCCATTCCCGTTATCCCATTCCTGTTATCCCGTACCAGCGGGTTGGGCCGGAAGCGGTACGCCAGCTCTGATCCCATTCCCGGTATCCCATTATCCCATTATCCCGGTATCCCATACCAGTGGGTTGGGCCGGAAGCGGTACGCCAGCACTGATCCCATTATCCCATTCCCAGTATCCCATTATCCTATTATTATCCCGTACCAGCGGGTTGGGCCGGAAGCGGTACGCCAGCTCTGA
>NW_024581078.1:1666384-1670733 GCF_017639235.1 Corvus kubaryi
CGGGTTGGGCCGGAAGCGGTACGCCAGCTCTGATCCCATTACCCCATGATCCCATTCCCATTCCCAGTATCCCATTCCCGTTATCCCGTACCAGTGGGTTGGGCCGGAAGCGGTACGCCAGCATCATGCGTTTCCGGAAGGCCTCGTACTCGTCGTCCTCCTTGGTGAGCTCCGCCGGGCGCTCGATCCCGAATCCCGCCCCGTCCACGGCCGTGGTGCCCCTGCGGGAAAAGCGGGACAGGGAACGCTCAGAGCTCCCTTGGCCCCGGGAATTCCCGTGGGAATTGTCCCCCCCCCCGAGGCGTTGCTGGATCTCCTTCCCCCGTCCCAGTGCCTGCGATGGGTTCCACGCCCTGGGGAACGGCCAATCCCCACTTCCTTCCCTCTGGAATGGCCCCAGATGGGATCAATCCCGTCTTTCCTCACCCATTCCAGGAGCAGCAGGGATGGGTCATCCCCCCGGCATGGGCAGATCCTGCCTTTCCTTTGGGAATTCTGATTCCCTGTCCCATTCGCTTGGATCCTCCATGATCCTTGGGGCATTCTTCCAGCCCAGGAGCTCCAGAGATTCCAGGATTCTGGAATTTCACTCCAGGACATCTCTGAACCCACAATCACATTCCCAGTGGGATAAATCCCGGGACAGAGGAGCAGAAATCCTTGGAAAAGCTCTTTTCCATTTCTACAAGGCTCTCCCCTCCCAAAAATCACCCGGGAATATTCCCAATTCCCAAATATTTTGTTTGGAAGTCCAACCAGCAGCTGATTCACCTAAAAAAAACCCTTTGGAATAGTCCAAGTGGGATCAAATCCCAACATTTCTGGGCATGGAGCGATGCCAGGAGTTGCAGGATCACAAAGCTCTGATCCCAGCTGGAATATCCTCCCCTGGATGTGTTCCTGAACATTCCCAGGAATCTCTGATTTTAAGGATTTAATCCTGGGAGAGGGAAGGTGCAGACAGGAATTCTCCTTTTGGAGCTGCGCCTCCCTATGGAAATTGGGATTGGAAATTCCAGATTCGGGGCTCGGACACAATTCCTGCACCAGCTACAGCCACAAATCCAGGAGAAAAATCCCTCCAAAAAACAAGGAATTCTCTGCCAGGCTGAGTTTTCCATGCTCAGGTGAGGAATCCTGACTTCCAGCAGGAATTCCCAGATGAAAGGGAAGGAATGATCCATGGGGAGAGCGCTCACTTGCTGACGGGGTTTTTGATTCCCTGCCCATCCGATCCCAATCCCTCTCCTTCCTTCCATCCCATTTTCATCAGCATTTGGTATCCGATGTTTTCCACGGTCAGCTTGAATTCCTTGTACTCGGAATAATCCGGCTCCCGGCCCTCCTGCAGGGGGAAAAAGCAGGAAAAGGGGCGGTTTTAATTCCATGGACTACAGGAGAGTGGGGGAAAAAGCAGCTCCAGGCTCCTCAAAATTGGGATTTTGGGAAAGAACTGCCAGGATTTCCTGGGATTCCAGCCTTGAGGAGGGAATGAAGCTCCAGAGAGGAATTCAGCTCTGGAATTCCAGGTTGTTCCCTGGATCCGGGCTCAGATCCGGTTCTTTTTTAAGTCTGGATCCCCAGGGAATGTCAGGCCCCTGCTGGAGAACAGGGATGAGGCAGCTTCCAGGAATTCCAGGATTTGGGAAGGACTGGAAGGTGCTTGGATTGGGGGCTTGGGGTTTTCGCTTCCCTGTAAGCAGCTGGAGAAAAATTCCCATTTTTTTCCCAGCTTGGCACCCACTGATTCCAAGGAGGAACTGAGTGGGAGGCTTGGAATTCCAGAAAAATCCCAAATCATGGAATTCCAGACTGGAAAAAGGCCTTCAAGTCCATCCAGTCCCACGGGCAGAGACACTTCCCATGATCCCAGAGTGCTCCAACCTTTCCTGGGACACTTCCAGGGATGAGGCAACCTCTGGGATCCTCTGGGAATTCCATCCCATTCCCTCCCCACCCTCCCAGGGAAGGAATTCCTTCCCAAATATTGTCCCATTTCCGTGCAAAGAATGGGAAACGGATCCTTTTTTTCCAGCAGGAATGCCTGGAGCGAGGAGAGCTGGAGGAATTCCCAGCTGTGGGATAAGCCTGGAGCTCATTCCCAGAATCCCAGAAATCCTCTGGCTCCTCACCTTCAGCGCCTTGAAGGTCTCCATGAATTTTTCCAGCTCATCCGGCGGGAGGAAATCCCCGATGAAATGTTTCCCTCTGCCCATCTGGGTCAGCTGCTCCGCCCACTCTGGAAAAACAGGGACAACACGGAGGTCACGGAGAATCCCTTGGGATTTGTGCGGCATCCCAGGGATTTCTGGGGATTTGTGGAGCATAAAACATCCCAGGGATGCCCTGGAAGATCCCACTCCAAAAAAAACCACAGAGAAAGCAACGCCCATGGAGCATCCCTTGGGATTTGTGGAGCATCCCAGGAATGCAGGAGATCCCCACTCTGAAAAACCACGGAGAAAACGACATTCATGGAGAATTCCTTGGGATTCCAGGGGGATTTGTGGAGCCCAAAACCTCCCAGGGATGCCCTGGAAGATTCCCACTCTTAAAAACCATGGAGAGAACATTCATGGAGAATCCTTTGGGATTTGTGGAGCATCCCAGGAACGTCCAGTGAGATTCTCCAGTCTGCAAAATTAGGGACAACACTCATGGAGCATCCCAGGGATTCCAGGGGGATTCTGGAGCACAAAACCTCCCAGGAATGCCCGGTGAGATCTCTGAAAAACCACGGAGAATCCCTTGGGATTTGTGGAACATCCCAGGAATGCAAAGGATCCCCACTCTGAAAAACCATGGAGAGAATCCCCTGGGATTCTGGAGCACAAAACCTCCCAGGAATGCCCAGCGAGATGCCCAGTCTGGAAAATCAGGGAGAACACAGCACTCATGGAGAATTCCTTGGGATTCCAGGGAATTTGTGCAGCACCAGGCATCCCAGGAATGCCCAGTGAGATCTCTGAAAAACCACGGAGAATCCCTCGGGATTTGCGCAGCACAAAACTTCCCAGGAACACCCAGGAAGATCCCACTCCGAAAAACCACGGAGAAAACAACACTCATGGAGAATCCCTTGGGATTTGTGGAGCATCCCAGGGATTCCAGGGGGATTTGTGGAGCACGAGATTCCCAGGAACACCCAGCAGGATCCCCACTCTGCAATCCACCCATGGCTCCTGAGCCACGAGGGCAGGGCGGGATTATCCCAATCCACGAGGGCAGGGTGGGACTGTCCCGATCCGTGAGGGCAGGGCGGGATTGTCCCGATCCATGAGGACAGGACGGGATTATCCCAATCCATGAGGACAGGACGGGATTGTCCCCACAGCTCCCAATCCACGAGGACAGGGCGGGATTATCCTGATCCATGAGGGCAGGGCGGGATTGTCCCCTCAGCTCCTGATCCACGAGGGCAGGATGGGATTGTCCCGATCCATGAGGGCAGGGCGGGATTGTCTCGATCCATGAGGACAGGATTATCCCAATCCATGAGGACAGGATGGGATTTTCCCCACAGCTCCTGATCCACGAGGACAGGGCGGGACTGTCCCGATCCATGAGGGCAGGGTGGGATTGTCTCAATCCATGAGGGCAGGATGGGATTGTCCCCACAGCTCCCAATCCATAAGAACAGGGTGGGATTGTCCCAACCCACGAGGACAGGGCGGGATTATCCCAACCCATAAGAACAGGGCGGGATTATCCCAATCCATGAGGACAGGGCAGGATTATCCCAACCCACAAGAACAGGGCGGGATTATCCCAATCCATAAGAACAGGGCGGGATTATCCCAACCCACGAGGACAGGGGCAGGACTGCCCCCACAGCTCCCACTGCAGCGGGACGGGCTGGAATTCCCGCTCTGGAAGGCTCCGGGATGCTGATCCCGGCGCACCTCGTGTCTTGTCCATCTCCATGCGGCGCAGCTGGTGCTCCCAGGTTCCCAGCTCGCTGTCCACCTCCTCGTCGCTGTCGTAGCCGTGCTGGTGCTGCTGGATCGCCCGCTCCCACATCAGCTGCATCTCCTGCATCGCCCGCTTGTGCTTCATGATCATGTCGTACATCTGCTGCATCTGGGAAGCACGGAAAAGTGGGATTCATCCCAAAAATCCCGGCGGAGAACAGCCCGCTCTGCAAAAAACGGCTCCGAACCCGCCCAAAAATCCCAAATGCTTCACGGTCGTGTCGTACATCTGCTGCATGTGGGAACGGGGAAATGCGGGATTCATCCCAAAGATCTGAGTGGAGGAACTGGGAAATGCGGGATTCATCCCAGAAATCCAAGTGGAGGAACAGGGAAATGCGGGATTCATCCCGGAAATCTGAGTGGGGGAACTGGGAA
>NW_024581078.1:1670743-1671437 GCF_017639235.1 Corvus kubaryi
AAATGAGGGATTTATCCCGGAAATCTGAGTGCAGGAACTGGGAAATGTGGGATTCATCCCAGAAATCCCAGCCCACTCTGACTGTGCCACAACAAACGGTTCCAAACCCCCCAAAAATCCCAAATGCTTCATGAGTGTCGTGCATCTGGGAACGGGGAAAATGTGGGATTCATCCCGGAAATCCGAGTGGAGGAACAGGGAAACGCGGGATTCATCCCGGAAATCCGAGTGGAGCACAGCCCGCTCCGGCTGCGCCACAAAAACCGGCTCCCAATGCCCAAAAATCCCAAATCTCAACCCTCAAAGTTGGTGGTTGATCCCATGGCCGGGAGATCTCCCACACCCCATGCAGGGGATCCCAAATCCCAGGGGATCCCAAACCCCAGGGAATCCCAAATCCCACGGGATCCCACATCCAGGAGAGCGATCCCACATCCAGGAGAGCGATCCCACACCCAGGAGGGTTTTTCGGGCTGGTTCCTTGGAGACGCCCCAGGATGTTCCCACTGGATGTTCCCAGATATCCCTGCCCAGCTCCAATGCCCTTCCCAATCCCCCAAATCCTGCAGGAACCCCCTCAGTCCTTTGGGATTTTAGGGCTGGAAAGGCCCTCTGGGATTTGGGATTTTAGGGCTGGAAAAGCCCTTTGGGATTTGGGATTTTAGGGCTGGAAAAACCCTTTGGGATTTGGGAT
>NW_024581078.1:1671447-1673495 GCF_017639235.1 Corvus kubaryi
CTGGAAAGGCCCTCTGGGATTTGGGATTTTAGGGCTGGAAAGGCCCTCTGGGATTTGGGATTTTAGGGCTGGAAAAGCCCTTTGGGATTCGGGATTTCAGGGCTGGAAAGGCCCTTTGGGATTTGGGATTTTAGGGCTGGAAAGGCCCTCTGGGATTTGGGATTTTAGGGCTGGAAAGGCCCTTTGGGATTCGGGATTTCAGGGCTGGAAAGGCCCTCTGGGATTTGGGATTTCAGGGCTGGAAAGGCCCTTTGGGATTTTAGGGCTGGAAAGGCCCTCTGGGATTTTAGGGCTGGAAAGGTCCTTATTCCCTCAAATCCTCTGCTGTTCCCGCTGATTCCAGCCCCAGGCTGTTCCCAGGCACAAATCCCAGCGATTTAAAGGTGGAGAAGCTCCTTTGTTATTCCCACAATGGGAATTTGGGGAGGATTTTTGGGAATCACCTCCTGCTGCTCCTTCAGCTGCTTCTTCTGGGCCTCAGAGAGCTCCGTGACTCCCACCAATCCCACGGGTTTTCCCTTCTCGTATCCCAGACCCTTCAGGTCCTGAACTGGAAAACAAAAAAAAAAAAAAGCAGGAAAAGGCTTTGGAAAAATCTGGGAGAGCAAAGAAACCAAATCCCAGTTTGGGATGGGTGGGAAGGACCTTCAGGATTATCCCATTCCTCCTTCCACCAGCCCAGCTTGGCTTTGGACAATTTCAGGGATGCGGTGTTGCCATTCCCAGGAAATTTAATGAATCCCAGCACTTCCCTAGGATCCATCTGGAAGAATTTAGGAAGCACAGGAGCGGGAAAACCAGTGGGAAGCAGCTCCTTCACTGCCAGCTCCGAGAATTCCTGATCCCAGATCGTGCCAGGAGACTCCCAGGGCTCACCAAATCCGCTTTAAGAATCCTTTTTCCTTAGGAATTCCCTCCTCAGGTGAAGCCCAGCCAGCCCAAAAGGTGGGAATTCATTATCCTGGAGTTCAGAGCCATCCCCGGAATTCCCAGGACTTTCCAGAGTAGCTTCATTCCCAAAGAAAAGCCCAGGAAAATGAATCCAGGGAATCCCACCCCTGGGAGCTGCAATTCCTGAGGGAGATTCCGATTTCAAAATGGGCAGGAAGCTCCTCCCTTGGAATTATTGTGGTTGATGGATCAGATAAAGCCTGGAATTGGATATTCCCGGGATCTGGGCAGGGATTGAAATGGTGACCCCGGGTGCAGAGGGAACAAAAGGGTGGGAAAAGACACTGGGACATCTGGGATTCCACCCCCAGGGATTCCCCAACAGCCAAGGAGATCCGAGGGAGATAAAACTCCGCGATTTCTGCTTCCAGAGCCCCAAAATTCCCAGAAAAACTCAATCCATGGGACACGAAATCCAATGCCACTCACCTGAGAGGGGAGAGGGAGAATCCAGCTGCTGGACCAGCTGCGGGAGAGGCAATTCCACCTTTTCCTCCTCCGGCCCCCACCGGCTCTTCCTCTTCTTTTTGGTGGTGCCTGGAGCGGCCGGAGGGGTCGTGGCGGGATTTGGGATCGCGGTGGGATTTGGGGTCACGGTGGGATTTGGGGCCGCGGTGGGATTTGGGGCTGGCTGATCCGGAGGGGAGGTGGAGGATGAGGATGGGGAAGGAGAGGCCGAGGGCACGGGAAGGGGCACGGGAAGAGCGGCGGGAACGGGAGAGGGAACGGGAAGAGCCAGAGGCGGCGGGATGGGAATGGGGAGAGGGAGACGGGAGGGAAGAGGGAGAGGGGGAGGAGCGGGAAGAGGGACAGGCGGGAAGCACAGAGGGGATGGAGAAGCCTCGGGACTGGTTTTCCGTTTGAGGCCGGATTCTCCGGGAAAAGGGGAGCCCCCGGAGGCGGCTCTGGCCCTCCGGAATTCCTCCAGCTTCTGGCGGTAGTAGCGGTGCCCTTTGCTGTGGGGCTCGTACAGAAACCTGCAAGCGAAGGCAGCCAGGGCTCAGCCGGGCCGTGGAATTCCCGCCTGGAATGCCCACAGCATTCCCAGAGCATTCCCAGCTCTCCAGGGCTGGGATCCAGCAGAGTTTCCTCAGGAA
>NW_024581078.1:1673505-1673929 GCF_017639235.1 Corvus kubaryi
GCAATTCCTAGAACATTCCCAGCTCTCCAGGGCTGGGATCCAGCAGACTTTCCTCAGGAATTTTCCCTCCTACAATTCCTAGAACATTCCCAGCTCTCCAGTCAGTCTCAGGGCTGGGATCCAGCACGGGATTTTTCCTTCCTGCAGTGCCCAAAACATTCCCAGCTCTTCAGGGCTGGGATCCAACACTGGATTTTTCCTTCCTGCAATTCCCAGAGCATTCCCAGCTCTCCAGCACCATCCCGTGTATTCCCACAGCCAGTGCAGCTTCCACAAGATACCTGGGAGCAGGGAATGCGTTTCCCTGGTTTTGGTGCCACATAAACACAATTCCATAAAGGAAAAACAACCCCAAAAAGCAGGAATTTGCTGTACTGGAAGGCAGGGATCTCTCTGTTGTTGTGCAGAGCAATAATTTCCACCT
>NW_024581078.1:1673939-1676621 GCF_017639235.1 Corvus kubaryi
AGCCCCAAAAAGCAGGAATTTGCTGTACCTGAAGGCAGGGTTCTCCCTGTTGTTCTGCAGGGCGATGGCCTCCACCTCAGGCCCCCCGGCGGCCACGAACTGGGCCAGTTTCTCGGCAGAGTTCCGCGTCTCCTGGTCGGCTGGGGGTGAAACTTTAAGCAGGGATCAGTACTGGGCCCAACTCACCCCAGACCAGCCTAACCCAGCCTGAGGACCCCAAGAGCACAGTTAGGCCACAAGTCGGGTTTAACATGGGAGAATTGGTGCAAAGAAACAGCTGAACGGCATAAAAACGTGAGTTAGGCCCGAGTTTAGGGAGCAGGGACAAGGCCTAACCCAGCCTAAGGACCCCAAGAGCTCAGTTAGGCCACAAGTCGGGTTTAAAATGGGGGAATTGGTGCAAAGAAACAGCTGAACGGCATAAAAACGTGAGTTAGGCCCGAGTTTAGGGAGCAGGGATGGGGCCTAACCCGGCCTAAGGACCCCAAGAGCTCAGTTAGGCCACAAGTCGGGTTTAATGTGGGAGAATTGGTGCAAAGAAACAGCTGAATGGCATAAAAACGTGAGTCAGGCCTGAGTTTAGGGAGCAGGGACGGGACACTGCACCCTGAGCTGGGATGGGATGGGAGAGGTGAGAGACAAAGCAGCTTTGGGCTCCCAAATCCCAAATTTTCCATGTGCCAGGCTCTTTTCCATGGGGCTCGAACACTCACAATTATCCCTAGTTAAAAATTCCGGACTTTTTTCCACGTGTCAGGCACTTTTCCATAGATTTAAAACACTCAGGATGATCCAAATGTCAAGATTTTGGATTTTTTCCCCGTGTTAGACCTTTTCCCACAGGATTAAAACACCTGGAATTATCCCCACTTTGAATTTCTTCCCTGTGCCAGGCACTTTTCCAGAGGTTTACAGCACTTGGAATTAGCCCTAATTAAAAAGTTTGGATTCTTTTCTATATGTCACAGAGTTTTCCATAGATTTAAAATACTCAGGATGACCCAAATTCCAGGATTTTGGATTTTTTCCCCGTCTCAGGCACTTTTCCATAGGATTAAACCACCTGGAATGATCCCTAGTTAAATATTTTGGATTTTTTCCCGTTGCCAGGCACTTTTCCATAGGATTACAACGCCCAGGATTATCCATATTTAAGGATTTTGCCCCTGAAATTCCCAGCAACAACAGGAAATCCTTTGGAAAACTCGAAATTCCCTAGAATCCCACTTATTCCTCCTCTCACTGCACCCCTGGAGGCTGTTCAAGGGGAAATTCCCTATGGAAAATTCCCAATCCCCACCTGGAAGAGGGTGGCTACTCCAATCCCAATCCAATAATTCTCATTTAGAACCAATCCAACAAAAACGAGGAGAAAAAAAATCCCCTTTTCCTAAAGGAATTTTCAGTGCTGGAGAATGATTTTGGAATATTCTGGACAACTACAAGGAAAATCCCATTCAAAATCCCAGGAATATTTTGCTGGGGATTTGGGAATCAACATTTTTGACACGAGGATTTGACTCCATCTCCTTCCAGTTGGGAATTTTCTTTCCAGGCAGCCAAATTTCCACCCCAAATCCTTTCAAACCGGTCCCAAATGAATCCAAATTTCACTTGTGCTGTTCCCATTCCCCAGATCCCAGTGGGAATTACCTTTCTGGGAAGAGGCTGCCTGGGAATTTTGATTCTCTTTCCTTATCTCTGCCACTTTCTTCCTGTAGTAAAGGAATTCCCTGCTGTTCTTATCATGCAAAAACCTGGAAAACAGAGAAAAAAAAAAAAGGAATAATTATCCAAATATTGATATTCTGGGATAAGAACAGCTCCAACTCCCACATGGAAAAAATGGAGGAATTACTCAGAATGCACCTAAAATGTGGAATGAGAATTTGGAGCTTTAATCCAAGGATTTGCATTCGAATTTGTGTTGCTTGAGAGAAAATTAAGGACAAATCCTCTGCCCGTCAGTGCTGGGATTAAATCCCGCATTCCCATCTGGAAGTGGCACATGAGCTCTGCTCCCAATTCCAGCAGGGAATCCTGCAGTGGGGTGGGTTGGGAGGGAGCTGAAGGATGATCCAGTCCCATCCTGCCATGGGCAGGATCATGGAAAGATCCCAGGGTGCTCCAGGGATGGAGCAGCCACAGCTTCTCTGGGAATTCCATCCCATTCCCTCCCCACTCTCACAGGCAGGAATTCCTTCCAATATCCCACCCAGATTCCCCCTTTCCAGCAGGAAGTCCTGTCCCTCCATCCTTTATCCCAAATCCCTCTGCAGCTCTCCTGGAGCCCCTTTAGGCTCTGGAAGTGGCTCCCTGGAGCTTCTCTTCTCCAACCTCTCCTTGGACACTTCCAAGGATGGAAAATCCACAACTCCTCTGGATAAATTTTCCACCCCTCACAGGGAAGAACAAATCCAAACTTCCCCCCCCCCCCCCTCACAGGGAAGGACAATCAATCCAAACCTTTCCCTCAAATCCAAACCTGTCCTCCCTCAAATCCAAACTTTTCCACCCCTCAAATCCAAACTTTTCCTCCCACTCAAATCCAAGCTTCTCCACACCTCAAATCCAAAATTTTCTCCCACTCAAATCCAAACTTTTCCCCCCACTCAAATCCAAGCTTTTCCCCCCACTCAAATCCAAGCTTTTCCCCCCACTCAAATCCAAGCTTTTCCCCCC
>NW_024581078.1:1686621-1696095 GCF_017639235.1 Corvus kubaryi
CCGGAGGCGGCGGCGGCGCAGCCGGGCCCGCGCCGGGGTCGGGGTCGGGCGGCGGCGCGGCCGCGGGCGAGTCGTGGTACCTGGCGCTGCTGGGCCTGGCGGAGCATTTCCGCACGTCCAGCCCGCCCAAGGTGCGGCTGTGTGTGCACTGCCTGCAGGCCGTGCTGCCCCGCAAGCCCCCGGCCCGCATGGAGGCCCGCACGCACCTCCAGCTTGGCTCCGTCCTCTACCACCACACCCGCAACGGCGACCAGGCCCGCGGGCACCTGGAGAAGGCGGTGAGCGGGGCAGGGGGGCTGGAATGGGGTCAGGGAGGTGGTGGGCAGGGCTGGGGGCACGGGGGGCTTGGGAAGGGGGAAGCGGGGGGTCCTAGGGTGTGGATAAAGGGTTGGGGGTGGTGGGGATGGGAATCTGGGCACCTGGAGAAGGTAACAAGTAAGGGAGGGGGCGGCCGAGGAGGTCCTGGCAGCTAGAAAAGGTGAGGAGCAGGGAGAGAGAGTCCTGGCACAGAGTGGGAGGATAATGGGGGGCTCTGATGGCTTTTAGTCTCAGCCTAACCCGCTGTGTTCTCTTGCAGTGGCTGATATCCCAGCAGGTATCCTTTTCCCGGGATCCAGGAAGGGCTCTGAGCTGGAAACAACTTTCTGGAAACTCCCAAAACACCTTAAAGGGCCTGGGGGTGGGCATTTGTTGGGTGTTTTTATCTGCTTCATCACTGCTTTCATGGAACCACAGAGTGATTTGGGTTGGAAGAGACCTTAAATCCCATCTCATCCCAGTTTTCCTGAGGGTTGGGAGTTTTTGGAGGTCAGGCTGCTGCTGTTTCCCACCTGGAATTTGTTATTCCCTTAACCCTGGTGCCAGATCCCCCAGTTTGAAGATGTGAAGTTTGAGGCGGCCAGTTTGCTGTCGGAGCTGTATTGCCAAGAGGTGAGTGAGAGAAACCCTCCAAAAACCCCTCTGTGCTCCTTTAGTTTGGGTTTGGAACGGGATATTCCTGTTAGGAGTCTGGTTTCTGGGACGAGAGGCTTTTTTTTCTGTCTTATTGTGGAAGTTTTTGCTGGAATTGCAACGAGGGTTTCCCACTGTAAAAGGAATTTTGCTTGGCCAAAGGATTTCTTTGGTCTTCATTAAACAAATGCTGATTTTGGGGGAGGGAGGGAGCAAAATCCAAGGTTTTCCTCAGGGTTTTGGAATCCTGGAGTGATTTGGGTTGGAAGGGACTTGAAGGATCATCCCTTCCAATGGGAAGGACACCTTCCATCATCCTAGGTTGCTCCAATCTGGACACTTCCAGGGATGGGGCAGCCACAGCTTCTTTGGGAATTCCATCCCAGCTCCTCCCCACCCTCACAGGGAGGAATTCCATCTCAAAATCCCATCGAAGTGGAAAGTGGGGAAACAATTCCCTGTCTCCATCCCTTGCCCAAAGTCTTTCTTTCCATGGAAAGCCCCAGTTGGATCATCCCACGTTTTGTCCTCGTTCCTGTCCTTGGGAAGTTGTGCTGATTTCCTCCACAGCCGTTTCCTGGGCAGGATTTTGCTTTGAATCACCAAATCCCAGAATGGTTTGGATTGGAAGGAGCTTCAATCCCATCCAGTGCCACACTTCCCACTATCCCAGGTTTCTCCAAGTCCCATCCAACCCAACCTTGGACATTCCAGGGATGGAGCAGCCCCACCAAACTTTTCCCCTCTTATTTTTATTGCTTCCCACGCTTTGATCCCTCATTCCCAAGCCTCCCCAGAGGGATCAGTGTGATTATCCAAGGAATTTAAAGGCTGGGCTATCCCAGAATCCCAGGAATCCTGGGATTTGTGTTGACTGGGGGGTGTTTGTGTTGCAGAATTCCGTGGATACGGCCAAGCCCCTGCTGCGCAAAGCCATCCAGATCTCCCAGCAAACTCCCTACTGGCACTGCAGGCTGCTCTTCCAGCTGGCTGTGAGTCATTGGGGCAGCAATTCCTTGGAAAAAAAAGCCTGGAAAAACCCTGTATTCCCGTTCAAAGCAGCGTGGATGCATTTCACCCCCTTATTCCCTAAAAAAATCCCTGTTAATGGAGAGGGAAAAGGCAATTCCGGGCTGGGAATTGGTGTTGGGATTGGAGCAAGGAATCAGACAGGATCACCCTGTAGGAGTTAAGGGACATGGAATTCCAAGGATGGAATTGGAGGATCTGCCTCCAGTTTTAACCCATTCCTCATGAATCAGGAATTTTAAGGGGATAAGAAACCAACACTCTGGGCTCAGACAAATCCTTGGAAACACCACAGATTTCTTTGCAAAACAGATCTAAAAGCAGATAATTCCTGCAAGGAGTAGGAATTTGTAAATCCAGCGACGGGATAACGGCCTTTTCTTGGGATTTACAAAGCCAATCCTGAGGTTTTATGGCTTTTTTTTGTTGTTGTTTCTCCCCATTTCAGCAACTCCACACCCTGGAGAAGGATTTGGTGTCGGCCTGTGACCTGCTGGGAGTGGGGGCAGAGTACGCCCGGGTGGTGGGCTCCGAGTACACCAGGTGACAGTTCCCGGGATTTCTCCTGCAATTCCTGCCATTTCCTGCCCAAATTCCCTGGCATTTCCTCCCCGAGTCCCCTGGGATTTCCTCCCTGATTTTCTCCCTGGGATTTCCTGCCTGAATTCCTTAGGATTTCTTCCTTAAGTCCCCTGGGGTTTTCTCCCTGATTTTCTCCCTGGGATTTCCTGCCTGAATTCCTTAGGATTTCTTCCTTAAGTCCCCTGGGGTTTTCTCCCTGATTTCCTACCTGAATTCCTGGGTTTTCTCCCCTGATTTCCCTGGGATTCCCACCTGGAGTTCCTTGGGATTCTCTTCCTGAGTTCCCTGGGATTTCCTCCTTGAGTTCCCCAGGAATTTCTCTATCAGATCCCTTAACCCTTTTTTTTCCCCCCTGCTTTTGAAGGTGGAAAAAGGCAATTTTTTTTTCTCTGGCGTTTTGTTTTTTTTGTGGACTGAGTAATTTTTTGGGGGGAATTTAACGTTATTTTATTTCATTCCAGAGCCCTCTTTCTGCTCAGCAAAGGGATGGTGAGTTGGAAGTCATTTTAAAATCAATTATTCCCTGTTTAATGCCAAATTCCAGGGGATATTTTTGGGATAAGCAGGATTTTTGTGGATAAGTTTGACCTTTTTTCTGGAAGGAAAAAAGGATCATTGTGACTTTTCCCTGGATTTTTTGTAATGAGGGATGGAAGGGGTGGTGGGGGGAGAGGGCTGTGGGAATCAGGTGAATATTCCAATCCTAATTTCCTGGAATTAGAGAATCCTGGAATGGTTTGGGTTGGAAGAACCAGGGACACCTTCCACTATCCCAGGCTGCTCCAACCTGGCCTTGGGGAATTCCAGGGATCAGGCAGCCACAATTCCATGGGAAACTGCCATTCCCTGAGTGTTGATCCCGAAAATAAGGAGTTTTCCTTGGGAATTGCAGCTGCTGCTGATGGAGAGGAAGCTGCAGGAGGTTCACCCGCTGCTGACGCTGTGTGGGCAGATCGTGGAGAACTGGCAGGGAAATCCCATCCAGAAGGAATCCCTCAGGGTCTTCTTCCTGGTCCTGCAGGTCACACATTACCTGGATGCTGGCCAGGTACGTGGCACATTCCAGCTGGGAATTTGGGAGAGGAATATTTCCTAAAAAGTCAGCTCTGAGGGGATTTTTTTTTTTTTTTATAATGGGAGGGAATTGCTGTTGATTTTGATTGGAAATGAAAGAAAGAGTGAGGGAATTACACTAATTTGGGTACGTTTTCCATGATATTTTTATATCTATGCTGGTCTCTTGATTCCATGGTGTGTTGGAGGAGATAACAGGAATTTTTGGGGAATTTTGGGAATATTTTGAGCATCCCTTGGTCCTATTTACCACCACAAAGCGCTGAGCATCGTCAATCCTAAATCAACCCCAAACTCTGAACCAACCCCCTGAACGTGGGAGTTATGGATCCTCTGGGAAGTTTCCCCACTCCAAAAGCTGGGAAGCAGCAGGAATGTCAGGAATTCCCGCTGGGAATTGTCCCTTTGCCCAGGTGAAGAGCGTGAAGCCGTGCCTGAAGCAGCTGCAGCAGTGCATCCAAACCATCTCCACCCTGCACGACGACGAGATCCTGCCCAGCAACCCCGCTGACCTTTTCCACTGGCTGCCCAAGGAGCACATGTGTGTGCTGGTCTACCTGGTGAGAGCTGTTAATTAGTGTTAATTGCTAATTAATGAGGGTTAATTAATGATCTGAGCTGGATCTCGCAGTCCCGCCGAGCTGCTTGGTGCTGTTTCTGCCTCAGTGTCCATGGGGTGATGCTGAGGGGGCTGCTCGGTGTGTGAGGAGATTCCAGCTTGGAAATGGGAATTAATTGATTAATAATTAATTGATTGATTAATTAATACCTGATTCAAAGGGAAATGGAGTTATTTGTACAAAGCAGAGCCACTTTGGCTTAATTTTGTTAGCTGCTTCTGCCCCAGTGTCCGTGGGGTGATGCTGAGGTGGCTGTTCGGTGTGTGAGGAGATTCCAGCTTGGAAATGGGAATTAATTAATAAATAGTTAATTAATTGATTAATTAATACCTGATTCAAAGGGAAATGGAGTCATTTGTACAAAACAGAGCGACTTTGGCTTAATTTTATCAGCTGCTTGGTACTGGTTCTACCTCAGTGTCCATGGGGTTGATGCTGCTCAGTGTGTATGAGGAGATTCCAGCCTGGAAAGTGGAATTAATTAATTAATAATTAATGTATTTATTAATTAACACCCAACTCAAAGGAAAATGGAGTTATTTGTACAAAGCAGAGCCACTTTGGCTTAATTTTGTTAGCAGCTTCTGCCCCAGTGTCTGTGGGGTGATGCTGAGGGGACTGCTCAGGGTGTGAGGAGATTCCAGCTTCAAAATTTGAATTAATTAATTAATAATTAATTATTTTATTAATTAATACCTGACTCAAATGAAAATGGAGCTGTTTGTACAAAGCAGAGCTACTTTGGCTTAATTTTGTTACCTGCTTGGTGCTGCTTCTGCCCTGGTGTCTGTGAGGTGATGCTGAGGGAGCTGCTCAGGGAATGAGGAGATTCCAGGCTGGAAATGGGAATTAATTAATTTATTAATTAACACCTGATTGAACTGAAAATGAAGTTATTTGTACAAAACAGAGCTACTTTGGCTTAATTTTATCAGCTGCTTGGTGCTGCTTCTGCTCTGGTGTCTGTGGGGTGATGCTGAGGGAGCTGCTCAGGGTATGAGGAGATTCCAGGCTGGAAATGGGAATTAATTAATGATTAATTAATTAATTAACACCTGATTGAACTGAAAATGAAGTCATTTGTACAAAACAGAGCCACTTTGGCTTGATTTTGTTACCTGCTTGGTGCTGCTTCTGCCCCGGTGTCTGTGGGGTGATGCTGAGGGAGTTGCTCAGAGTGTGAGGAGATTCCAGGCTGGAAATGGGAATTAATTAATTTATTAATTAACACCTGATTGAACTGAAAATGAAGTTATTTGTACAAAACAGAGCCACTTTGCCTTAATGTTATCAGCTGCTTGGTGCTGCTTCTGCCCTGGTGTCTGTGGGGTGATGCTGAGGGAGCTGCTCAGGGTATGAGGAGATTCCAGGCTGGAAATGGGAATTAATTAATGATTAATTAATTAATTTATTAATTAACACCTGATAGAACTGAAAATGAAGTTATTTGTACAAAACAGAGCCACTTTAGCTTGATTTTGTTACTTGCTTGGTGCTGCTTCTGCCCTGGTGTCTGTGGGGTGATGCTGAGGGAGCTGCTCAGAGTGTGAGGAGATTCCAGGCTGGAAATGGGAATTAATTAATGATTAATTAATTTATTTATTAATTAACACCGACCTCAAATGAAAATGGAGTTATTTGTACAAAGCAAAACCAGTTTGGTTTGATTTTATCAACGCGATGAGAGCTGGACTTGGACTTGCTGAAGGTTTTTGTTCCATTCCTTGCAGATGATTCCAATCCTAAATGACATAAAAAATCTCGGATTTGAGGAATTCTGTGAACTCCCAGCTCTTCCCTCTGTGCACAGATACATTTTTGGGAATCATGGAATGGTTTGGGTGGGAAGGAGCTTAAAAAATCATCCATTCCCACCCCCTCAATCACACCTCCCACTCTCCTGGGTTGCTCCAAAGCTTCCTGGGATGAGGCAACCCCAGCCCCTCTGGGAATTCCATCCCAGGGAAATTCTCAAGGTGGATAATCCTTGCTGTGCTTCCCTGCAGGTGACAGTGATGCATTCCATGCAGGCAGGATACCTGGAGAAGGCTCAGAAATACACGGACAAAGCCCTCATGCAGCTGGAGAAGCTCAAAAGTAAGGAAAAGGAGTTGGAATTCAGCTGCAATCCAGGAAAATTCCACCATTTATTCCTCATTTAAACCAATCTTGCAGCCTTGTTGAGCTGCTGGGATGGCCTAAGACTAAAACCAAGATTAAAAATGTGATTTGAAGGCCGGGTGGTGGCTTTGAGTACAAAAATCAACTCTTGGGGGGTGTTTTTTTTGATGGGATTTGAAACATTCCTTAAATCCTACTCATGGAATTCCTGCTGCTCCTTTCCCAGTGCTGGACTGCAGCCCCATCCTGTCCTCATTCCAAGTGATTTTGTTGGAACACATCATCATGTGCAGGCTGGTCACGGGACACAAAGCCACGGCCCTGCAGGAGGTAAAGTGGGAATTCCAGCATTCCCTGGCTGGGAATGGCTCCCAAAAAAATGGGAATGTTGTGCAAGAATGGTTTTTAAAACGTGGGAATTGCAGTTGTGGGCTCAGGTGGGGAATTCCCGATGGATTATTCATGGATACAGCCAGGCTTGGTGGTGCTCAGGACTTGGGAAATGTGGGATTGTCCTCTAAAATATTTATTTAAGGACACTTTGGGATCATGGAATGAGCAATAATTGATTTGACGCTTTCCTGGTGGGAATTCCAGGCTGATTCCAGTGATTTTTCCCATTCCACCCATTCCAGAGTGGCTCCTTCCTCTTCCTCTTAAAGTTCCTGCCTTGTCCAGGTGTTTCCCAGTTTTTAACATTCCTGTTTTTCCTCCTCTTTCGTGGTTGATTTCTGTTGTTCCAGAGGAACTGAACTTTTTTCCCATTTTTCCAATCATTTTTAAATCCTGGGAATCCATCCAGTGGATGGACTGGATCATCCAATCCCAGCTGTCAGCTTTACTGGGAGTACTGGGAATACTGGGAATGGGGAGGGATTCAGCCTCCTGCTTCTGTCTCCTGAGACTCATCCCAATCCCAGATTTTGGAAGCTTTTCCTGGAAAATCTGGAGCATTTCAGGAGGGATCTGCAGCTGTGAATTCCAGAGGGTGGAGGAAACCGTTCCAAACCAGCTGGAATGTGGGAGGAATGTGTGCAATTCCCTTTTCCTGTGCTGGGAGCACATCCAGCCTCCCCTTTTATCCAGGATTTGGGATCCTGGAGCCAATCCCCGTATCCATGAGGGGTGCGAGGAGTGGGATTTGGAGCATTAAATGATGGAAAACGTGTCTAAAAGGGGGAATTTTGTTCTTTCCCAGATTTCCCAGGTCTGCCAGCTGTGCCAGCAGTCTCCAAGGCTCTTCTCCAACCACGCTGCCCAGCTGCACACGCTCCTGGTGAGTTTTTGGGATGAGCCCTGGCATCCTGGGAATTCCACATCCCACTGGGAATTCCACATCCCACCAGGAATTCCTGAGGGGAGATTCCCTGGGAATAACAGGATCTGCATCATTCACTGCTGTGGAGGCTCATTCCCAGCTTAAAACCCTTTGGAAAAAGAATTCCAGGATGGTTTGGGTGGGAAGGGACACTTCCCACTATCCCAGGGTGCTCCAACCTTGGACACTTCCAAGGATGAGGAATCCCTGGAATAATCCCAGCCCTGGCCCCAGGAATAGAGACCTGTTCCTGAGTGTTGCTGTTTATTCCCAAAATTCCTGATTTCCCCCCCTCCCCCCCCCGAAATCCCACTTTCCTGGAGAGAAAATCCCACTTTTCTGTGGAGAAAATTCCTGGGATTTGGCTTTTCCTGGGCATTTCTGGCAGCAGGGCCTTGGCTGGCGGCAGCTCCTTCGTGAGGGGAGTGGGAATTTGGGAGGAATCAGCTGGAAAAAGGAAAATCCAGGGATTTCAACTGTGCCCACTGGAGATGGTTTTCTGTGGGAACTGTGGAAAGGGAAGAGTTTATTTAGGGAATATTTGAGTTTTCCATGATTTTAGGAAAGGTTTTTTTAGCTAAATGAAGCTTTTTCTATGAATAATTTAATTTAAAGGATGTTTTGTAGAAATTCCTGATCTTTCCCCACAGCCGAGACTCGTTGGTCCCTTTTCCCTGCTGTTATCCCAATATTTCTGTGGATTTGGGGATGTTTTGGGCCGCATTCCCAAAAATATCCTTTCTTTTCCAGGGCCTCTACTGCATCTCTGTCAACTGTATGGACAATGCAGAAGCACAATTCACTACGGCACTGAGAGTGAGATTTTATTCCCAAATTTTCCTCTGGAAACATAGGAATGGGCCTTGGGGATGGAAATGTGAATTTGGACGGGAAAACTTCCTTAATTCCATTGTTGAGTCACGATTTTCCTTGAATTTGTGGGGATTTATAACATTAAAATATCAATAAATGAGTTTTTAGCCAGGATTTTTTTGGGAAATGAGCAAATGCTGAGGGAAGGACTGAAATATTTGGGAATTTTCTCCTTTCCAGCTCACAACCCACCAGGAGCTGTGGGCATTTATTGTCACCAACCTGGCCAGTGTCTACATCCGGGAAGGGAATCGGCACCAGGAGGTGAGCTGGGATCTCCCCAAATCCCGCTTTTCTGTGGGGAAAATTCCTGGGATTTGGCTTTTCCTGGGTATTTTTGCCATCAGGGCCTTGCCTGGCAGCATCTCCTTAATTAGAGGAGTGGGAATTCCTGAGGAATCAGCTGGAAAACTCCAAATATTCTCGATTATTCCCACAATTTTTCCCACTTTCTCTCTCAAATCCCACTTTTCTGTGGAGAAAATTCCTGGGATTTGGCTTTTCCTGGGTATTTTTGCCATCAGGGCCTTGCCTGGCAGCAGCTCCTTAATTAGAGGAGTGGGAATTCCTGAGGAATCAGCTGGAAAACTCCAAAAAGAATGTTCTGGAGCTGAATTTTCTGGATTATTCCCACAATTCTTCCCACTTTCTCTCTCAAATCCCACTTTTCTGTGGAGAAAATTCCTGGGATTTGACTTTTTCTGGGCATTTTTGCCATCAGGGCCTTGCCTGGCAGCATCTCCTTAATTAGGAGTGGGAATTCCTGAGGAATCAGCTGGAAAATGTCAAATATTCTTGATTATTCCTACAATTCTTCCCACTTTCTCTCTCAAATCCCACTTTTCTGTGGAGAAAATTTCTGGGATTTGGCTTTTCCTGGGCATTTTTGCCATCAGGGCCTTGCTG
>NW_024581078.1:1696105-1707544 GCF_017639235.1 Corvus kubaryi
TCCTGGGATTTGGCTTTTCCTGGGCATTTTTGCCATCAGGGCCTTGCCTGGCAGCATCTCCTTAATTAGAGGAGTGGGAATTCCTGAGGAATCAGCTGGAAAACTCCAAATATTCTCGATTATTCCCACAATTCTTCCCATGGGAATGGGGGTTTAATTCTGTCATCTCTCATTCAACCCCTTGGCTTCATTTTCCATAATTTCCATAATTTTCCATCTGTTTCTCATCATTTTCCATCATTTTCAATTTCCAGGGGTTTCAGGGAATCACAGAAATACCCAGAAATAGGGAGCTGCTCCTGAGCTTTGGTGTTTCTTCCCAAAATTCCCTATTTTCATCCTCTCAGAGCCCTCAGGGATTTGCCTTGGGAAGATTCTCCGCAGGAATTTTGCTCCCTGTGCAGAGGATTTGGGGAAAAACTTTGGGAAGCAAAAAAATCCTTCAAATTTGTCAATTCCTTAATTAAATTCTGGTTTTAATTAATCAGATCCGATATAAAATTCATTATCAGCTCCACCAGCTCCAAGTTTTCTGTGGGAATACAATTATTATCCAGCAAATCCTGTGGAATTGGAGGATAGTTTGGATAAAATTGGATTTTTGGAATCAAAACGAGCCTAAAATTCCCAATATTGGGATAAATTGGGGGTGGTTTGGGGTGGAATTTCACCACTTGGGGGTTGATTTTTTTTTTCCTTGGAAAATGGATTTTTCCATGTGGGAAATGCTGACAATTCCCTTTTCCTCTCCCATTTTCCAGCTCTACAGTTTATTGGAAAGGATAAATCCCGACCACAACTTCCCAGTGAGGTGAGAATTCCAACAAATCCCACCATTCCGGGATGGGAATGAGGGATTTGGAGCAGCTTTTTCAACAAATAAAGGGGGGAAAATCCAACTTAATTCCAAGGGAAAAGCTCGGGATGTGGTTTAAATGGAATATTTTGCTTGGAAGTTGGATTTTGGGGTGGAATTCCTGGGAATCTGGGTGAGATACTGAGATATCCATGGGGGTTTTTTTTTTCCCATAGTTCCCATTGTCTCCGGGCTGCAGCTTTTTACATCCGAGGGCTCTTCTCCTTTTTCCAGGGAAGATACAACGAGGCCAAGTGAGTCCAAATCCCTCAGAAAAGCGGGAAAAGGGCAGGGAAGAACTAAATCCGGCTTTTTTGGGATCACAGTGGGAATCCCAAGGCTTCGTTTTCCATCCAATCCCTGGGGATTTATCCTGGATTAGCCAGGAGGAGGAGCAGGGAAGTGGGGGGGGGGTTGGGCTCTTTCCTTGGGAATTCTTTGGGAATCTTGGGATTTTATTCCCTGGAATCCTTGGGAATCTTGAGGTCTTATTCCCTGTAATCCCAAGGAGTTCTTAGGGTTGATTCCCTTGAAAATCAAGGAATCCTTGGGAATTTTGGGAATGTTATTCCCTGCAATCCCAAGGATTCCTTGGGATCTTATTCTCTGTAATCCTTGGGAATTTTGAGGTTTTATTCCCTTCAATCCCAGGGAATCCTTGGGAATCTCAGGCATTTTATTCCCTTCAGTCCCAGGGAATCCTTGGGAATCTCAGGCATTTTATTCCCTTCAATCCCAGGGAATCCTTGGGAATCTCGGGCATTTTATTCCCTTCCATCCCAGGGAATCCTTGGGAATGTTATTCCCTGCAATCCCAAGGAATCCTCGGGAATCCTGGGACTCTCATTCCCTTCCATCCCAAGGATCTGCACCTTCCCAAAGGCGGCAGCTCCGGCCCCATTCCCAGATAAAACTCAGGAATTCCCTTTCCTCCAGCTCATTTAATGAATCCAGGAACTTAATCCTGGATATTTAGGGATTCTCCCAGCTGGAGGGAGGTGTCACATCCCGATTTTTCCCGTTTTTTCCCGTTTTTCCAGGCGATTTTTGCGGGAGACGCTGAAGATGTCGAACGCCGAGGACCTGAACCGCCTGACCGCCTGCTCCCTC
The DNA here is from genome assembly GCF_017639235.1 of Corvus kubaryi. NCBI lineage: Eukaryota > Metazoa > Chordata > Aves > Passeriformes > Corvidae > Corvus > Corvus kubaryi. The sequence goes on from NW_024581078.1 coordinate 1,698,072, forward strand.
GTGCTCCTGGGCCACATCTTCTACGTCCTGGGAAACCACAGGGTAATTCCCAAATCCCTCCTCAGCCCTGCAATCCTGGGATTCACCTTCTCCCAAAAAATCCCCCCTCAAATCCCCCCCCCAAATCCCCAAGAAAATCGGGATATGGGTGGGAATAATGGGATTTTTCAAGCGTTTTCAGCGCCCTCCGATGAGGAGTTGGGATTTTGTTGCCTCTGGATCATCTTGGGATTTGTGTTTTCATGGAATTTTAGGAATGGGGGGATTTGGGATCTGTTCTGGAAGGGTTCAGGCTGTAATTCCTGGGAAAAAAAAGAGCTGGAAAAGGGGAAAATCTCGGCACTAAGGGGATTGGATTGGGTGGAATTGTGGCACGGTTCCAGTGGTGGCCCAATTCCCTGGGAATTCCCATGGACAGACCAGAAAGTTGGGATTTTTCCCAGTCCAGAATTCCTGGAATGGAGCTTTGACATGTCCCACCCAGCCCTTCCATTTATTCCCTTTCATTCCCAAGGAATCCTTGGGAATCTCATTCCCTACAATCCCAGGGAATCCTTGGGAATCTCAGGATCTTATTCCCTGGAATCTTAAGGAATCCTTGGGCATCTTGTTCCCTGGAATCCTTGGGAATCCTTTTCCCTACAATCCCAGGGAATCCTTGGGAATCTTATTCCTTTCCATCCCAGGAAATCCCTGAGAATCTTGGGATTTTAATTCCCTTCCACACCAAGGATTCCTTGGGAATTTTGGGAATTCACTCCTTTCAACCCAAGGAATCTTGGGAATCCTTGGGAATCGTATTCCCCTCCATCCCAAGGACTTGAGCGGCAAAAATCCAATTTTCCATCCGAAATTTTCCGTCTTTTTGAGTACATTTCTACTTCCAAGGCGTAAAAAATTCCCAGATATCCCAATTTTTCCCTTTCCCTTCCCGATTTTTCCTAGGAAAGCAACAACATGGTGGTGCCGGCCATGCAGCTGGCCAGCAAGATCCCGGACATGTCCGTGCAGCTCTGGTCCTCAGCCCTGCTCCGGGGTAATTTGGGAACAGGGATCATCCTGGAAAAACTGGGAAGAGCCTCTGGGAGGGTGGGAATGCCAGGGGAAAACACGGAGCTGATCCCAACTGGGAGAGCTGGGAATGGGAAGCTCCAGGGAAACCTTGGAGCTGCTTCCAGAGGGGGAAGGGGCTCCAGGAGAGCTGGAGAGGGATTTGGGATAAGGGCTGGAATTCCAGGACACAGGGAATGGGCTGGAACTGGGAAAGGGGAGATTGGGAAGGAATTCCTGCCTGGGAGGGAATGGGATGGAATTCCCAGAGCAGCTCCAGGGAGAGCTCTGATCCCCTTCCAGAGGCTGAAGGGATTCCAGGAGAGCTGGAGAGGGATTTGGGATAAGGAATTCCAGGACACAGGGAATTGGTTTAAACTGGCAAAGGGCAGGGATGGATGGGATTTTGGGGAGGAATTGTTCCCTGGAAGTGTCCAAAGCCAGGCTGGAGAAGGGAAGCTCCAGGAAAACCTTGGAGCTGCTTCCAGAGCCTAAAGGGGCTCCAGGAGAGCTGGAGAGGGATTTGGGATTTGGGCTGGAATTCCAGGACACAGGGAATGGGTTCAGACTGGGAGAGGGGAGATTTGAGTGGGATATTGGGAAGGAATTCCTGGCTGGGAGGGTGGGGAAGGAATGGGATGGAATTCCCAGAGCAGCTCCAGGGAGAGCTCTGAGCCCCTTCCAGAGCCTGAAGGGATTCCAGGAGAGCTGGAGAGGGATTTGGGATGAGGGCTGGAATTCCAGGACACAGGGAATGCATTTAAACTGGGAAAGAGAAATTTGGGTGGGATATTGGGAAGGAATTGTTCCCTGGGAGGATTCAAAGCCAGGCTGGAGAAGGGAAACTCCAGGAAAACCTCAGAGCTGCTTCCAGAGCCTTGAAGGGATTCCAGGAGAGCTGGAGAGGGATTTGGGAGAAGGAATTCCAGGACACAGGGAATGACTTCCTGCTGGAAAGGGGGGAATCTGGGTGGGACATTGGCAAGGAATTGCTGCCTGGGAAGATTCCCAGAGAAGCTCTGGCTGCCCCTGGATCCCTGGAAGTGCCCCAGGCCGGGCTGCAGGAGGCTCCAGGGATGAATCCCGCTGTTTTTCCGGCTTTCCCAGACCTGAACAAGGCGTGTGGCAATGCCATGGATGCCCACGAGGCCGCCCAGATGCACCAGAACTTCTCCCAGCAGCTGCTCCAGGACCACATCGAGGCCTGCAGCCTCCCCGAGCACAACCTGATCACGGTGAGGGCCCAGAATTCCCAAAATTCCCACTTTTCCAACTGGAAAAAAACCCCACCCTTTCCTTCAAGTTCTCAATTTCGGGCTGCTGGATTTGGGGGTTCCTTCTCAAAGGGGTTTTTATTTTTCCCCCCCCTCCCCACCAAAACTTGAATTGATTCTTGAAATGATTTTTGGCACCGCTGGATTTTGTTGGTTTTGAGGAGAATTCCACCATTCCCAGGCTTAATTCCTGGGAATTCCGTGCTGGACACCCCTAAAAGTGCAGAATTCAGTGGGGTTTTTCTTCCCAATCGATCCCGAAATTTGAATTCCCAGGGATGATTCCCTGATTCCTCTGATGCTTGAAGCCGGTCCCTTCAGGGGATTCCCACTTTTCCACTCCAAATTCCCACTTTTCCACTCCAAATTCCCACTTTTCCACTCCAAATTCCCCAAATCCACTCCAAATTCCCACTTTTCCAACCGGAAAAACGACCTTTTAATTCTTTTTTTTTTTTCAATTTGGGGTTGCTGCATTTGGGATTTGCCTTTTCCAGGGGTTTTCTTGGAACCCAAAACTTCCATTTATTCCCTTTTTTAGCCGCTTGGTTTTGTAATTTTGGAGGAGAATTCCACCATTCCCAGATTTATTTTGAGGATTTAGCCTTTTCCTGGGAATTCTGTGCTGGACACCTCTAAAAATGCAGTTTCCACTTAAAATTCAACATTCCCAAGTGGTTTTTCTTTTCCCATTTATCCCTGAATTCCCAGTGGATCCCCTGATGGTTGAATTCCTTCAGGGGATTCCCCAAATCCACTCCAAATTCCCCAAATCCACTCCGAATTCCCACTTTTCCAACTGGAAAAAGGACCTTTTAATTCATTTTGACCATTTTGAGGTTGCTGGATTTGGGATTTGCCTTTTCCAGGGATTTTCTTCCCACCCCCAGAATTGAATTTATTCTCCTTTTTGGCCACTGGATTTTGTTGGTTTTGAGGAAAATTCCACCATTCCCGGGTTTAATTCCCAGGAATTCTGTGCTGGACACCCCTAAAAAAGTCTGAATTCCACTGAGAATTCAACATTCCCAAGGTTTTTTTATTCCCTGTTTCTCCCAAAATCTGAATTCCCAATGGATCCGCAATCAATAACATCCAGCTGGGAATGGGAAACGCCAGGAATGGGGAGATTTTTTGGGAAGAAAAGCGGGGAAAAAAGGCCAGTAAGGAAGTGCTGATTGCTGGCTCTGCTTCCAGAGGGATCCTGGGATTTTTTGAGGATTTGGCAGCAGAAATTTTGGGAATTCCATGGCTTCCATGCATCCTGGAGTTTCCATCCATCCCCGATGCAGGAATTTGGCTGGGGGATGAAAAACCTGGAGAAGGGGGGAAAACGAAGGAATAACCATCCCCAATTCCCTCCTTCCTGGAATATTTCCATGGATTTGGGGCAGAGGAAAATCAGGAATGGAAGGAGCACGTGCAGCTCCGTGCAAATCCCGCTTTTCCCAGATTTCCCAGCGGGAATTGGGAGAATTGGGATAATCCCATTGCCTTGAGGTTGAAATGCCAAAAAAAAAATCCCCCAAAAAACCTGGAAAAAACCCGGATCCGAGCGGGATTTGGGGTTGGAATGTGGCATTCCCTGGGGGCAGGGAGGGTTTTTTTGGGAATTCTGTGATCCTGAGGGAATTCTTCCCGGGATTTTGACACCGTTTTTTCCTTTGCAGTGGACGGATGGACCCCCCCCGGTCCAATTCCAGGCTCAGAATGGTCCCACCACCAGCCTGGCCAGTCTCCTGTGAATCCCAGGAAAATTCCAGGAAAATTCCAGGATATCCATGAACAACATCCCAAAAAAAAAAAAACAAAAAAACACCAACCCAAAAAGCACCAAAAAACTGGGAAAAAAACCAAAACCAACCAATCCATGGAAAAGCTTCCCTTCCAAGAAAAGGCAGCGAATTCCCTCCGGTAGCCAAGAGGTGGCAGAAAAAGCGGGAATTTTCCAGGCTGGCAGAGCGGGAAGAGCCTCTGGAGCTGCTTTTCCAGGTGGGAATATCCAGCCAAGGGGCTCCTGAATCCCAAAGTTTGATCCCGGTGGTTGAGAACTCCCAGGAAACGAGGGAGGGCTCGGAATTCCGGCGGGAAAAATTCCAGAGTGGTTCCTGCAGCCGAATCCTTGGGGATAACGGGATCAGGAAACGATGGATTGGAGGCTGCTTCGGAATTCCCTGAGGGAAGGAGGAATTCCAGGATATCCCAGGGATCTCTCTCCCACAACCACAGCTCTCTCCATGCCTTTGGGATTGGGAAAAAGCAGGAATTTTCCTGCTGATCCCAAATTTTTCACAGCCTGAAGGCAGCCGTGCCTTAAGGATTTCCAAAGCCGGGTTTAAAGCTGGGATTAAATCCAGACCCAGCCTAATCCGGAGGTTTGGGATGAAATTCCAGCCTTGCCCTTGCGACAAACTTCCTTTTTCCAGGTTTTTCCAGGTTCAATTCCCTGGTTTAGCCCAGTTTTTTTGGTGGATTTTCCATCTGAGTTCTCCCAGAAATCTGGGAATGGTGAATCCCAGGAAAGAGCTGGAAGTATTTCCAGGATTCCAGCAGTGCCTGGGCTGGAATAAAGCTCTTCTTCCAGAATTCTGGAAAAAGGGGAGGGAAAAGGAATCTGGAATTCCTGGAGAGAGGAAAACCAAACCCCTCAAACTTCCAGAGCTTTTTGGGAATCTTTCATCCCAGCTGGATTTGGAAGGAACCTTAAAATTCCCTTAAAATCCCCTCATTCCAGTTGCTTTTCCTTCTCCCAGAGCAGCTCACTGGGAATTTTTTCCACCCAAATCCCTCAATTTTTCCCTCTGGAAGTCATTCCAGGCTTTGAGGTTTTTTTTAGCCCGTTCCCAAAAAATTGGATTTTTCCAGATTTTTTCCCATGGAAATCCTGGTCCCAAAGCTCCTCCTGCAAAACTCCAAAGGACCTGGATATCCCTGGAATTTTTGGGGATTGAGGATTGGGAGTTTTGGTTCAGGATTGGGATTTTTCCTTGGGATTAAGGAACTCAAAAGAAACAGGGAAGAAATCCCAAAGAGATTCCCAAATCCAGGGATTTTCCAGCCTCCTGCTGCGGCTGAGCCCTGAATCCAGGGCTGGAATTCCCATGGGAGCTTCCAGAGGCCCCTGGCTTCCCTGGATCCCTTTTTTTTTTTTTTGGGATATTTGGGATCCCACTGGGACAGAACCATCCCAGGAGTTGTGGGATGCCGGGATTTTGATCAGGAATGTTGATCCCCATGGACAATTGGGGGAGTTTTCCCTGGGTTTGGGTTTGTTGGGAAGCAGATTCCCAGATTTTTTTTATTCCCTCCGGGACCCACTGGGATGCAACAACTCCGATTTTAAACCTTGGAATGTTTTTCCTTGGACTTTTCCTGGGCTGGGAAAGGCTGAAATTCCCAAATCCCACTCAGGAGATCCAAACTTTCCCTTCCCATCCAACCTGAGGCCGTTGAGTCCTTTCCAACTCTGGAATATTCCAGGATTTCAGGCCCAAATCAGCTCTGGCTTGAAATTTTGGGATCAGATTCCCAGCTTTGGAGCTGGAAAAGCCTCAGGATCATCCCAATGCCACGGGCAGGGACACTTCCACTATCCCAGGCTGCTCCCAGCTGCATTTGGACACTTCCAGGGCAGCCACATCCTGAAAATTTTGGGCAAAACCAGGAAAAAAAATTGGGAAAAAAAAAATCCCAATTCCAGAGAGCTGCGGTTGGGGCTGAGCTTTGGGAATTCTCCAGGCAGTTTTCCAGGGAATTCTCCAGCACTTCCTGTGGGACAGGAGCCCTTTCCCAACCCCCTGGAGATGGCGTGGAAGAAGCAGAATTCCCAAAAATTCCCAATTTTCCACCTTCAATCTGGCTCAGATCGGAGCAAAATCCATAAAAGCCGTGAAACATCCGGAAAATCCCCCCCTGGAATTCTCACCTTGGGAGCTCTGAGCTCGATCCCGGCTGCCTGAGCGCTTCTCCCGCTGCCAGAATTCCCAAATTCCCGCTGGAAATTGGAATTGTCTCCCTGCAATCCCGGGTGTACATTAGGGACAATGTACAGAGCTTTTTACCACTTGTATATTAAATTATTTAATAGGTTTTTTTTTTTTTTTTTTTTTTTTTTTTAGGGGAGCTTTTCCTAATTTTTTTTCTGGAGAAAGGCGGGAAGGGGGGGGTGGAATTTCCTTGGGATTTTTTTTTTTTTTTTTAGGAACCAGGAGACAAAAAAAAAAAAAAAAATCCAGGAGTTGGCTTAAAAAACAAAAAACCAAACCCAAAACTCCCTCCAATCTTGCTCTGGGCTTGATTTAATTGGAGTTTTTCCTTGTAAAATCATGGAATTCTCTGGAGAAAGGAGCACGAAATGCTGAAAAACAGAATCCTCCTCCTGAAGCTGGAATTTAGGGAATTGTACCGGGTTTTTTTCCAGGATTTTTCATGGAAAAATCTGGAATTTCTCCCTCCCAACGCCCCGTCCCTGGTTGTAGATAGTGTACAAATGGCATTGCTGTACAGAGCCTGCAGCTGTTCTCCCTCCTGGATCCCATTCCCAACAGCAGGAATCTCCCCGGGAACCTGGGAATTCCAAAGAATTCCCAGAAAAATTCCTCCAAAACCCCCCTCAAAAATCCCGATTTTTCTCCTCTGCGCTCAGCTGAGGACAAGCAGGGAATTCCCTGCTTCGAGCCGGGAAGGAATTCAGGGAATTCCTGCCCTCTCCAGCGCCATTCCCAGCAGGAATTGGGTGGAAATGCAGGAGAACGGGGATGAATCCTGGCTGGGCCCTCTCCCCGTTATCCCAGCAGCGTTCCCGACGTTTTCCCGGTGTTTTCCCGGTGTTTGTGGGCCCTGCTGTAAATCCAGGAATCCCTGGAATGAGCCGGATCCGGGATGATCCCGAGGCCCCCTCTGGTTTTCTATATTAGAAGGATTTTTAAATAAAGTGGAATTTTACTTCTTCTACACCAGAATTCCGTTAGTTTTTCCCGGATTTCCCCGCTTGGAATGGCCGCCTTGGGAGCTGCTGGAAATCTGGGATAACTCAGGATTTTATGGATGCATCAAACACCTGGAATTGGGGGTGGTTTTTTGTTTTTTCCCATGGATTCGACTCTTTAATCATCCTGGATCTGCTTCCATGGAAAATTCCTCCTTGTGCCTTTTATTCCCAAATTTTCCAGCAGCTTACATTTAAAATTCCAAGAAAACGGAATGAATTCCCAAATTAAACCTGGCAAAAAACCCACGAAATCCAAACCTGAACTGCGGAATTCCCAAATCCACCTGAGCTCCTCCCTGGAGTTTCATCCCAGCAGGTTCTGCTCCAAAAAACCGGGAATTTGATCCCAACTGGGAGCTTCCTTTTTGCTGGGAATTCCCCATGGAAGCTGCAGATCCTTCCCTGGAGGAAAACGGAGCTGTCCCAGCTGCTCCTCCTGGATTCCCTCCGGAATTTCTGTGGGAAGCACCGGAATTCCCAGCGCAGCTTCGCTCCAGAGCCGATTTCCCTTGGATTTCACTGCTAAAGCAAAAGGAAAACTTTGGAAGTTCCTTTTTCCCGACTTTTCCCGGCTGATCCCACTTGGTTGAAGCCTCAAAATGATGGAAGAAACGCGGAATTCCGTGGATTTTTCAGGAATCAAGCACAGCAAGGGAAGCAGCTTGGGATGTGTTCCCTGTGGATGTTCCCTATGGATTCAAGGATTCTTCCCAAGGATCCCAGCCCTTCGTGGATCAGCAGAAAGTTGGGAATGCCGAGCTGGAGCTGGCAGCTTTTCGGGATCATTCCCTGAGCCAGAGGGAGCTGGAATTGTCCCGTGCAGGAAATCCTGGAATGGTTTGGGATGGAAGGAGCTTCGGGATCATCCCATTCCAGCCTTCCCATGATCCCAGCCTGGCCTGGGACATTGCAGGGATCCAGGGGCAGCCACAGCTTCTCTGGGAATTCCAGCCCAGCCAGGAATTCCTTCCCAAATTCCCCTTTTCCCAGTTTTCCCAGTGTTATTCCCATCCCTCCATCCCTTGTCCGGACTCACAGGAGGCGTTCCCCAGAAACTGGGAATCTTTATGGAGTGGAAAAGTTGGGATTTCCCTGCCTGGATCCACGTGGAGAGGGAGGGAGGAGAACTGGGAGCTCTGGATTCCGGCTCTGGCTCTTTGCTTGGAAAAAAAAAAACCCCTGGATTTGGTGCCTTCCCTGCGCTGGGAAAATGGGAATGATGATCCATTTGTGCTCAGGATTGGGAATGATCAGCGTTATCCCGCTGGGAATCAGCTGGGAGCAGCTCCCAGTTATCCTGAGTGGAAGCACAGCTGATCCCAGGAACCTCCCATGGAAAAGAACTGAGGCAAGATCCAGTCCCAGAAAAAAACTGGAGAAGAACCGAGGGAAGATCTGTGCCGGAATTCAAAATTCCCAGCACTTTATTTCAACTTCCTTCTCCCAGGATTTTTCTTTCTCTCACTCCCAGGTGCCCAAAAACGCTGGATCAGGAATTCCCGAGCTTTCCAGCAGGCTCGGGGCTGGAATGAGAATGGTTTTTGTGGGAATCCAGGGAGTTGATGGAAGAAAATTCCTTTTATTCATTCCTTTGTTCCCGGCTCCAAGGCTGGACCGGGCGGGTTCGGCTCATCCCTGGAATTCCAGGGGTTAAATCCATGCGGGAAATGCCGACGGGAACGATCCCAAAGGTCAAATCCCTGCAGGAATGATCCCGCGGGAGCGGCCGGACCGGCCCGGGCACCTCTGACCCAGATCGGCCCCTGAGGCACCGACCCGCGGGGGACGAGCGGGGACCTGTCCGGTACCGGCACCTCAGCCCTGCCCCGGTACCGGCACCGGGACCTCAGCCCTGCCCCCGGTACCGGCACCGGGACCTCAGCCCTGCCCCCGGTACCGGGACCGGGACCTCAGCCCTGCCCCCGGTACCGGGACCTCAGCCCTGCCCCCGGTACCGGCACCGGCACCTCATCCCTGCCCCTGGCACCGGCACCTCAGCCCTGCCCCGGTACCGGCACCGGGACCTCAGCCCTGCCCCCGGTACCGGCACCGGGACCTCAGCCCTGCCCCCGGTACCGGGACCGGGACCTCAGCCCTGCCCCCGGTACCGGGACCTCAGCCCTGCCCCCGGTACCGGCACCGGCACCTCATCCCTGCCC